>NC_053024.1:477577147-477642149 GCF_003073215.2 Triticum urartu
TTGTTTGTTTAAATGGTTTGCTGTTATCACTTGTAGCACTAGTAATGTTTGCATGTTCATAGATAGACAACTGTTAGGTTTATATGAGGGACACCGTCTTTTTAACTTATATCTGTGTTGGAATCATTTTGCTTACATCAAAGAAATTTACAGATGTTTGTGTTGCTGGTAAACGGTACCGACTTGTTACTTTAATACGTTGCCAAGAACTTGTTAGTTTTACTAGTTCATGTGTAATCAAATACGTTGCCAAAACTGGTTAGTTTTACTAGTTTGATGTTAGTTTCTTATGGCTCTTGCAAAACTTTATTTATTGATTGCTAACATTCAAGTTTGTAGGATCCAACTGAAACTCCGTTGGCACAACAGGTATGTTTTTAGAAACTTCCTTGTTTACCTGGTTTGCTGTTGTAATCATCTTACCAACTTCAAGTTTTCAGGATCCAATTGGAAGTCCAATTGCACAGCAGGTACATTTTCAAAAATATATTTGTGTAACAGGTTTGCTGCTATAACTTGTTGCTCTAATCAAGTTACTGACTACTCAACTTTTTAGGATCCAAGAGAAACTCCAAGCCACAACAGGTTCCTTTTGCAAAACTTGTTTGTTTAACTGCTTTGCTGCTGCAACCGGTTGCTCTAATCATATTACTGGCTACTCAACTTTTCAGGATCCAAGAGAAACTCCAATGCCACAACATGTACCTTTTGCAAAACTTGTTTGTTTAACTGCTTTGCTGCTGCAACAACTGGTTACAATGATGTTAATAACTACTTTTCAGCATCCAATTGAAACTATTTATTTCCTTGTTTGTTTAACTGGTTTGCTGTTATAACTGCCAGTTTAGATGTTTTGCTAACTTCAACTTTTCGGAATCCAATCGGAACTTTAATGGCAAAACAGGTTAGCCCAAGATCAAAGAGCGAGGTCCCCATGGCCGTTGTATCATCCCATAGCAGTGACGTCGGCCCAATCGTGCAACATGAATTTCCAACAGCTGATGCTCTAGAGGCTAAACTAGTGGTAGAAAGAGATTCTGCTTCTGCACTTAGAGATGAAGTTGACATGTTGAGGAAGCAAACAGCACAATCACAAGCAGTACTCAAGACAACCATTAAATATTTGGTGGATTTCAAAACGAAGCAAGCTGAGACTGACCGCATTGTTAAGGTCCTGAAGGAATAAAGGAAATTAAATTCCCACTTGGTAAATCATAGGTGAAATGTTCTTTCCATCGTTGAATAACCTTTGTGTTGTTTGTTCATGTAATCGATCAAACCATTTGTTTTAGAGATCATGTAATAATTGTTTTTTGTTTTTTGGTTTGTAATTTTATTTGAGCACAAGTCTGTATTAATTGATAAGATCGGAGACATTTCATTTTGATTGTTGTGTCAGACCTACAAATATGCCAATCGGGCTAAATGTGCATTCAGCAATAATAGTAGTATAGATGGACCATAAGTGGCACGCATCGGAAAGGGCCAAGATGTTGTACTAGCTTCGCTAAAAAAAGGATGCTCTTCTAGCAAAAAAAGTACAGCGGCCTGGCTTATGTATGTTAGTTGATATTATTGATCCATATACTCTATAAGTGTTTATATGTCTGTTAGTTTTGTACATTATTGGTTGATTGACTCGGTATTTGAATCTTGATACATCGCTTGTGTACATATCTAAATGGGAGTACAAATTATGCTGCGTGTGACATTTGAGTTGGACATAAAGTGTTCCAAATATTCGAATTCACCTTAAACTGGATTCTAGCTTCTGAATTCGAGTATCAACATTTGTAAATCATATTCATATATGACAGTGGAATACATCTTTGTTGTGCTTTTGAAGATATATAAAAACACATAGAATGATTTATAAAGATTCGTATAGGAATACAAAATGGATTCGAATTTAGTTGCCAGGGTAAACGTGGATGCTTATTGTCCCAAAATTCGAAAGAAGCGGCAAAATGTCCACTCCACATCGGCTGCCCGAAGCCAAGTGTTCGGGGGATGGAAATTACTGTCTACCCCTTACAAGGACAATCCATCGGCCCGATTTCCACTTCTCTCCATTGTTGAGGAAATCGTTAACTAGTAGGTCGGCTGGTGAGTAGGGGATTAATAGACTAATCGGCAAGTTAATCGGCCATTTAATCAATTAATCGGACAATTTATCGGGTAATCGGCTACTCGGGGACCCTATGAGTAGGGATTAATCGGCAAGTTAACTGGTTAATCGGATGAATTCTTGAACAGGGCTTCTCTCAATAGGGGTAGGTTAGTAACTTCAATTAGACGTGACACGACCGCCTCTGAGCCCATTACGACACGGTGAGCGCCAAACATGGGTGGCAAAACACATTTGATTCAAGCTCGTCCGAAAGTCCTTTGTTTCTCCCTCCATTTCCCCATTCATACATGGTGGGCGGCAAAACAAACTTGACTCGGCCGAAATCGATGTAGGCAAATATTTTCAATAGGGGCAGGTTTGTAACTTCACTCAGAAATGACACAACCGCCCTACCTATCAACCCCATTCATACACCATGGGCGCCAACCATGGGCGCCAAAACACCCTCCTTGCCCAAAGTCACTCTGGGCAAATATTTGCGAGATGCGAGATTACCGTCCTATCCCTAACTGACAAGATGTCCAAATTTTAAACAGGGGCTAAGTTCATAACTTTCCAATATTTCAGACAGGCGCGTCCCAAAAACATGGTTCCCCGTAACTCTCCCTCCATTTTCCCATTCATACACCGTCCGCGCTAGAACACCATCCCCACACCAGCCTCCTCCGTCCGCCACCCCATCCATCACCGCCGTCCTCCACCCCATCCATCGCCACCGTCCTCCACCATGCCGGAGTGCCGACCAAAACCGCGCCGTCCACTGCTAGAGATGGAAATTTCTCATCCACGGTGACGGACCAAGAGCCTTGCATCGCGTCCTCTCTCTTCATCGGCGTCGTCGTCCTCTTTGTCGGGGACGCTCACACGACCTTCTCTTCCACCGCAATGGGACTTATCCCCCGATGCACCCGTCTACCATCGCAGATCTGCTTCAACACCACCAACATCCATCGCACCCCCGATGCCTACATGGCGCCACAAGAGAGGTGGTACTTCATATATCCACAACTTTTTTATCACAACCAAAAAATAGATCATAACTTGGTTACTGTACTTCCTTTTCAGCTCTTAGAATTTAGTTCTTAGTTCGAAGCAAACAATGGATGCTAAATAGCATTTCCCGGTTTGCAGCTTTAAATCTGCCATGGCATAGTCATAATAGGGTTTAGTTGATCATGTTGGCTTTGTGGTGGTTTCTTTAATATAAATCGGAGGGGAAACCCTCTTTTGCTAAAAGAATGCTTAGGGTTTCCCCCTTTTATGATCACTATACGATCAGCGTACGTGCTCCATGTCATAATAGCACTGCTCCACTCATCAAGCTAAACAAGCTTAGTTGTTCAAATACAAACCTGATATTATTAAAACAGAGTCGTTTAATTGGTTAGCTAAATGTCCCTAATTTAGTTTCGAAAATGCATGTTTGCCACTCGGGTGTGTATCTCTACAGGGTGCCCATGGTGGGCCGTGGCCCACCCTGGGATTTTGGGTCGGCCCAGGCCCCGATTCCCCTCTGGTCTGCTGCGCGCTTACGATCTCTACTCGCCCCCAGCCTCTTGCCTCGCCGGCGACTTGCCGTCCCCGGACGGCATGACTCTAGGAGGAGATGCCGGACTAATTGGAGGTCAGGAGCCGCTAGCCCAACAGCGTCACCGTTGCCCGGGCGCGCCGCTGTGCCTACCTTCCCAGTCCGTTCAAGGCTCAGGCATACAACACCCACTAAGCCAACCCGATTTATCCTGAGATACATCCTTAACACTCAGTAGCCACTCCTCATCACCCATTTTATAATTGATTCATTACTCATTAGGCAGGACTGTCATTAGGGTTTGTTGTGTGTTGAGTGCTACCTACACTTAATGGTTCAGATGTATTTTAGTAATCTTTAGTACCTATAAAGTTCACAAGGTTTCAAAATTTGGGCCCTAGGAATAGACACTAGTCATTTTGGATTGTTGGTCGTAGTGACATTGACCCAGATTACTACTGCGGGCCAAGTTTGTTGACAATTTTACTTGTCTTTCTTACTCATTTGATATGATATCCAATTATTCACGTCGATTAGTTGCAAACAATAAGTGCTAGACAAACTTCTTGATTTAGATTTTCGACGGTCTCTTACTGCAGTTACAATTCTGCATACCTGTCCTAGTAAGCTCACAAGTAAATGATTGATTCACTACATCTATGCTTGCCTTGTCATATTTGTTGTCAATATTCTTTTAGGGTGGACCACCCTGTTTTAAAATACTAGAACCATAGACATGAGTGAATAGTATTTCTCTGTGTGATCTCTTCCATCATGTGTGGGCAACAAGCACTGCATTGTATAGAAAGAAAGTGTCATTTCCAGCTTTTACATAGACTACGATCTTTTACATGGAATACAATCTTCCTACTTGCTTTGTGTTGCACTACCAGCACTCCACCCTTCAAGCTAAATATTATGCCACTGGTAATTCCTTAGTTTATTTGTTCAAATACGAATTTGATATGATTCTAATGTTCCTACTTCAGTTTTGAAATGTGTGTCTACCTGTTATAGAGACATAAGAGGTTTGTATTTCTGTGTGTGGTCTAGTCAGCACGGTTGGGGGGTGAACTTTGCATATGCAGGGCTTTATAGGGAGACACTCTTCGAGTTGAATCTGTGATGCATTCCATAGATAATCTGACTACTTTTTATGTTCTCATGAATCTCATATTCTGAACAGCATCATAATGATTATGAGATTGCGCGCATGAAAAGAATAAAGCAGAACAATGCCATGGCTGTCAAACTTGGCATTAAGGGACTGAAATCAAGTCTAGATGCAATGCAATCCAAACGCTCCCCACCTACAGATTCATGCTCAGAATATGATCCTAAGAGTGATTCTGAGCTACAGGGAGACCTAAGTCAATGTAGCTCCCTAGTGGAGGAGTCACAGGCAGATGCCCTATCTTATTCACCCATCATGGTGCTTGCTCTCACTTTCCAAGGTTATATTGGTCGCACATATCTTGCAACTGATGCTTTGCATTGCTTCTAGTTTGTTGCACTGCCATTAGCTTAGTTTACACATCGTGTATGTGAATACGCCCTGCCTATCCATTTTCAGTACATATTCCATCTGTCATCATACCATATGTATCCATTCAAATGTTGTTCTTGTGTATCATACGTTCAAAAGGAAGAGGGCAATTGCTGATCACGGAGGAGCACGAGCAAAGTATTTGGAAAAGGTAGTGACACCTGATAAATCAAATAGCCCATTAGGTGTAGTTGCAATATCACCTGACCCACAAAACACCCCAACTCTAGCAGACTCTAGCCCTACTACACTAGTCATTTCTGATGCCCCAACTGCAGCAAACAGTATGATGATGTCAGTTGACATAGCACCAACTCTACGACGCAAAACCCCCATTCCAGCAAAGAGTACACCAAATCTAGTTGCCAAATCCCTTTTTGAACCAGAGAGAGCCCCAATTGCAGCAAATAGGACCCCTGGTCCATTTCTTCCCAGTTAGAAGATGAAGCTTATATTGTTGTCAGGAACTTTGTGCGCATCTTTCCTTCATGGAAAGATTATGCCGCAGACACAAAACAATTTCCAGTCTTCCTCCGCAACTTATGCGTAAGTAATGTACTAATGTTATTCATGGTAATTACTGGATATGTTTCTACTGACAGAAGACACAAGATTTCATTCTTTTAAATAGGCGAGGACCAAACTGGATTGTCAAGACGAGCAAGGGTTGGTTGCTCTTTTCAAGCACTCGTTGATGAAGTATAGTTCCTACCTAAGGCAAGCGCACTTCGATGGCAAGCCTTTAAATGAAATTTCTGTAAAGTCTCCGGTGCTACATTTATCAGACAGTGACTGGAATAATCTTGTTACACATTGGTCTCGTCTGCAGCGTAAGGTACCATCTATGATATCACATCACAATTTGAACTACATTTCTGCATTTGCCTTAACGTCTCACTTGTACAAAAATTGTTAGCAGAAGAACATTCATTCTCAAGGGAGCACAGAATCTCGCAACTATACTACACACTGCATTGCTCTTGTGAGTACCTCTTGCCCTGTATGACCATACTTACTTTCATAGCTGTTTGATTATGTAGCATCACTGCACATGTTAGCCTCGTTATCGTCCATTTGGTGGACATTATAAGATCCGTATGGACTCTTACATAAATTTAGAATCAACCCAATGCTTTTGAAGAGGTTTAGCTCTGCAGTCCTCTTGTAAGGACTGAACGTCGTCTATCAATGTACTTACATTAACAGCTACTCCCTCCATCCCATAATATAAGAACGTTTTATACAATACACCAGTGTTCAAAACACTCTTGTATTATGGGAAGAGGGATTGGTTCATTGTGTAGCATTCTTCATCTTATCTCCCTCGCCCACCATTTACTAAGAAATATCAGATCTATATTTAATCTCACCAAAAAGTTGAATACACAGACAATGCCAGTGCAGAAGTGTAGCCCACTACTCTTGTCAGTACATTTTGTCCTATAACGCTTGTACTTCCAGGGATTGGTAGTTGATTACGTAGCATTAATCTGCATCTTATCTTCATTATCCTCTATCCCTTCCAGTATTATCATATCTATAATTACAATCTACAAAATGTAGAGTACATGCAATGCTTATGAAGAAGATTATGTGCTGAAATTCTTGAGTTATCCTTCCCCTGACATGGAGAAGGGCATTATAAAGCCGGTGTTAACTATTAATGTAAGTCAGTCCTTCTAAAGCCTTTATCCTCAACTGCTGTTTAATTTGCTCATACTCCCTATCGTTTACTATTGTTTAGTTTGCTGTTTCTATCAAAATGCATGTTCGCAACAACCGTAAGTTCCAGGTTTTACTTGTAAAACCAAATTCCTTATTCATACCATGCACATTACACAATACTCCCTATATGTATGCTTGTTTTTGTGGATCTATAATCCAGTGTGGTGAAGCAGCCCATGTTTTCACCTTGTCATCTCCTGTTTTATCTTACAGATGTGGTTGATGATATGAACAACATGCCATGCACATTAACCAAAATAGATACAATGATTGTGTTTGCCCTTCATCTATGCTTGTTATGTTGACATGGTAATCCATTAGTGTGGTGAAGCTCCCCGCATTATGAACAATGCCAAATTATGCTATTGATATTTTGAACTTACTCTTTATTTTCTAATTTGAAATTGGATGGAATTGACAGCACAATTATCATCTTTGTTTATACACGTGCAAAACATGTCATCTCTCTGCTTGTTTCAGGGTGATATGTCTGATGGCATGCACAAGTCTGCTGAAGGCTGTGACACAAACCCAACATATATTGCAACAAAGAAGGCAAAACATCTTGAAGATATCGAGACAACCCCAATGTCTTGTCTTGATGCAGTGTTCAAGTTACTTGAGACTAGCAGTCAGACAAGCTCACAGAATTCGCTGTCTGAATCAGTTCGACTTCTTCAGTCCCAAGTTCTAGTAGAAAGGCATTCTGCAACTCAACTTCGACTTGAAGTCCTATCTCTAAGAAAGATTGCGGAGAACACCAATGAGAACCTCATTGCTAAACATCTACACCTAGAAGCTATGACCAACATGCTAGGCCGGTCTCACAGCCTTGCTCAGCAGCTTGCACAGCAGTTCCCGTGCAAGGCTAACCTTTCTTGAACTGTCTTGGAAGTGGTCTCGATTCAGTATTATTTTGTAAGGCTGCAATGGTGCCCAGTTTTTGTAATCTGCTTCTTCGTTGCGCTTTATGATCACTGGTGGCAAACTTCGATGCCCAATGGATGTAATATACCATAAATCCTTTTTATATAGTGTAGGTTTATTCTAAGTTACTATGCCATAATTTATTTATTGTATAGAGTAGGTTTGTTCTTAATTCCTACTCCTGCCATCATTTGCTATCTGAAAAAAAATCTGATGTAGTCGACCGGGCCGAAACATTCGCCTCTAACGGTCCTGGTTTTTAGCGGGCCACAATTGGGCCGGCCTGCATCTTTCTTGGGCCTGAATGGCCATTGGGGCCTTCACACTTTGCGTCGGGCCCACAACTTACTCCGGCCTATATTAGGCCCAAATTTTAGTTGGGCCTTTTGTGGGCCCAGCGCTTAGTTTGGCCCATGTAGCATTGGGCCATTAACAGGCTGAATATTTTGGTGGCCTGTTATGGCCCAGAAGAAACCATGGGCCTTTAGCAGGCTGAAATTCATATTGGGCCTCAATTTTCACTAGTCACCGATGGGCCTTTAGCAGGCTGAAAGGTAGACCGGGCCTTTTTTGGCCCAGTTATATGATGGGCCATTACCAGGCCAAAACATATTTCGGGCCTGAGTTGGCCCACTGATATCATGGGCCTTTAAGAGGCCGAAAGCTTAGTACAGGCATCAATAGGCCGAATTATACGACAGGCCTTTAACAGGCCCAAAGTCACGTTGGGCTGAACTGTTGCCACCTTTATCACGGGCCGTTAGTGGGCCAGATGTAGCATCGGACCATATATGGCCCATGGGAAGCACGGGCCATTCCCAGGCCGAAAGACACACAGGGCTAAAATGGGCCCATGTCTACATCGGGCCTCTAACAGGCCAAAAGTCACTGGGCCGTAATTGGGCCCAAATATTCGGCAAACAATTAACGGGCCAGATCTGGCTTCGGGCCGTAAATGGGCCTTATTAAACAGGACGTTATTGGGCTGGCCCACTAGTACCTGAGTAAGTACTATGGGCCTTTGACTGGGCCGGCCTTTTTAACCTATATGGGCTTTTGTTGGGCTGTGCCACGTGTCGACGTATCATAGGCGCCTCCTGTCCAATGAATGGATGACATCTGTCCCAACGGTGAGCCAACACGTGTTTCCTCCGGCCAATGACAATTTTACACGTGGAAAATCCTCATTGGTCGAGGCTGTTAATGGGTTATCAGTTCCAAAACCGGACCCCGATAGCTTAACGGTGACTCGTTACGATGGATTCCACGTGTCGGTCACCCTTGATGAAAACACTTCTATGACGCGCGATTTATCGTCATGGAAGTGGACACTTCCGTGATGATAATTTTGGTAACGTCATGGAACACCTCTACGACAGCACAGGTATGACTATCTTGATTCTGTCATAAAATCGTCATGGATGTACATGCATGACAAAAAACTTGACCTACTGTGACAAACACGTATCATCACAGAAGTGTCTTTTTTTGTAGTGAACCCCTCGAACAAGAGCGCTTTAAGCGCCGGCTAATCGCCACTGCAAGAAGCCTAAAAAAGCAGCAACAACTTCAAGCTGATCAGGATTTGCTCAACGACAGATGGACTAACGTCCTAGCAGCCGAGGAATACGGCCTCGCACCCCCAAAGAGCTACCCGAAGTGCAAGCTACTGCCACAATTTAACGATGAGGCCCCAGAGCCCATATCGCCAATGCGTGATGCTGACAAACCTGACCGACCGCCGCGTGGCCAGGACAGAGCGACAGCTCAAGCCGAACACCATCCCGCACCACCTCGACATAGAGGCAGAGAACCAGCGGCCCCAGGATACACCTATGACCTATGACAAGACCTGGACAATAGAGCCATCCAGAGGATGCACAGTCCTCAAAGGTAACAAGCGTCGGTTCCACACAGGAACAATCTCTTCAGTGATGCTCAATCACTTCGGGTTTGTAGGTGCTTGGGTTTGGGTATTCCTCACTTGATGATTTTCTCTCAAAGACCTCAGAGGATGGGATGCTCTCAATGACAAGTGTCAGTTTCTCGTCGAGCATCCAACCAGCTAGTGGTTGTAGGGGGCAGCTATTTATAGCCTAGGGAGCAGCCCGACATGATAAGACATAAATGCCCTTCAATGATATGACCGTTAGGTGGGTAGATATTTTGGGACAGCTGGCGTATAGCACAGCAACGGTCGGAAATTTGGCTATCAAATTCCTCGGAGCTATCATGTTCCTCACTTGTAGGCAATCCTCACTGGTGAATTCCTAACTCCTCGGACAGAACAAGTTCCTCAGAGACCAGAAGATCTTCATCTCTGTCACTGAAGAAATTGACTGAACTGTATGAGATTTCCAATGGCTTCACTCGAAAGGATTGGTACGTGTAGGATTTTGAGGTGAGCGTCACTTGGAAACTTTTCCTTAGTTTTACCTTGACCCCCTTTAACAGTACGGTGTTTCCTATGACTCAAGAAAGAGAAAATGAAACTATGAAAATAGAAGTCTTCATGCTTCATATTCCTCGCATGAATATCAAGTCTTCAGGATCACACCAATTTCTTCACTTTCAAAGTCTTCAGAAAGCCAAAGTCTTCAGTTGAAGACATTCATTTCTAGGGGTCGACTTTCTCTGTAAATACCAAACTCCTCATAGACTTATAGACCTGTGTACACTCACAAACACATTAGTCCCTTAACCTATAATTCTTCAATACACCAAAATCACTAAGGGGCACTAGATGCACTTACACTTGCCTTTGGGTTCAATCTTACGGTGTCCTTTCCCAGTGACAGTAGAGGTGGCAAGGCACATATTGTATTGTTGCCATTAAGGATAAAAATATGGGGTTTACATCAGATTGCTTGAGTTTATTCCTCTACATCATGTCATCTTACTTAATGCGTTACTCTGTTCTTCATGAACTTAATACTCTAGATGCAGGCAGGAGTCGGTTAATGTGTGGAGTAATAGTAGTAGATGCAGGCAGGAGTCGGTCTACTTGACATGGACGTGATGCCAATATTTCATAAGCATTTCCTTAGATACTGTCATAACTTTGAGCTTATCTATAAATTGCTCGACAGTAATTTGTTCACCCACCATATTATTTGCTATCTTGAGAGAAGCCTCTAGTGAAACCTATGGCCCCGGGGTCTATTTTCCATCATATAAGTTTCTGATCTTCTATTTTCCATCGTATTAGTTTTTGATCTACTGTTTTGCAATCTTTTACTTTCCGATCTATAAACCAAAAAACCCCAAAATATTTACTTTATCTTTTGTTTTGTTTTATCTATCTTTATCACATCTCACTTTTGCAAGTGGTCATGAAGGGATTGACAACCCCTTTTATCGCGTTGGGTGCAAGTTGTTTGATTGTTTGTGCAGGTATTGGTGATTTGTGCGTCATCTCCTACTAGATTGATACCTTGGTTCTCCAACTGAGGGAAATACTTATCTCTAGTTTGTTGCATCATCCTTTCCTCTTCAAGGGAAAAACCAACGCAAGCTCAAGAAGTAGCAAGGCCCTCCCTAGCCGGCTCCGCGTGGGAGAGAATGGCAAGGAATGCTGATCGAGACACATCGGTGGTGGGTCGGAGTCGTCGCCAAGGACGACCGCGTGAACATTGCACCTTCTCACCTTCCCCGACGGAGGGGATCCGGCTGGATCTATGAGCAACGGTGAGCAGAGAGAGATTTGATACGTCCATTTTGCATCATGCTTTTATATCGATATTTATTGCATTATGGGTTGTTATTACACATTATGTCACAATACTTATGCCTGTTCTCTCTTATTTTACAAGGTTTACATAAAGAGGGAGAATGCCGGCAGCTGGGATTCTGGGCTGGAAAAGGAGCAAATATTAGAGACCTATTCTGCACAGCTCCAAAAGTCCTGAAACTTCACGGAAGGTGTTTTCCAAATATATAAAAAATACTGAGAGCAAGAACTTCACCAGGGGGGCACACCCTGCCCACGAGGGTGGGGGGCACGCCCCCCTACCTCGTGGGCCCCCTGGTGGCCCTCCGGTGACCACGTTCTGCTATATGGAGTCTTTCGATGGGAAAAAATCATAAGCCATCTTCTCGGACGAAACTCCGCCGCCACGAGGCGGAACCTTGGCGGAACCAATCTAGGGCTCTGGTGGAGCTATTCTGCCGGGGAAACTTCCCACCCAGAGGGGGAAATCATCGCCATCGTCATCACCAACGCTCCTCTCATCGGGAGAGGGCAATCTCCATCAACATCTTCATCACCACCATCTCATATCAAAACCCTAGTTCATCTCTTGTATCCAATCTTGTCTCCAAGTCCGGGATTGGTGCTAGTAGGTTGCTAGTAGTGTTAATTACTCCTTGTAGTTGATGCTAGTTGGTTTAATTGGTGGAAGATCATATGTTCAGATCCTATATGCATATTAATACCCCTCTGATTATGAACATGTTTATGCTTTGTGAGTAGTTACTTTTGTTCCTGAGGACATGGGAGAAGTCTTGCTATTAGTAGTCATGTGAATTTGGTATTCGTTCGATATTTTGATGAGATGTATGTTGTCTCTCCTCTAGTGGTGTTATGTGAACGTCGACTACATGACACTTCACCATTATTTGGGCCTAGAGGAAGGCATTGGGAAGTAATAAGTAGATGATGGGTTGCTAGAGTGATAGAAGCTTAAACCCTAGTTTATGCGTTGCTTCGTAAGGGGCTGATTTGGATCCATATGTTTCATGCTATGGTTAGGTTTACCTTAATACTTTTGTTGTATTTGCGGATGCTTGCAATAGAGGTTAATCATAAGTGGGATGCTTGTCCAAGTAAGGGCAGTACCCAAGCACTGGTCCCCCCACATACCAAATTATCAAAGTACCAAACGCGAATCATATGAACGTGATGAAAACTAGCTTGGCGATATTCCCATGTGTCCTCAGGAGCGTTTTACATCTTATAAGAGTTTATCAAGGCTTGTCCTTTGCTACAAAAAGGATTGTGCCACCTTGCTGCACCTTATTTACTTTTGTTACTTGTTGCTTGTTACAAATTATCCTATCACAAAATTATCTGTTACCACTTATTTTAGTACTTGCAGAGAATACCTTGACGGAAACCGCTTATCATTTCCTTCTGCTCCTCGTTGGGTTCGACACTCTTACTTATCGAAAGGACTACGATAGATCCCCTATACTTGTGGGTCATCAAGACTCTTTTCTGGCACCGTTGTCGGGGAGTGAAGCGCCTTTGGTAGGTGGAATTTGGTAAGGAAAAATTTATATAGTGTGCTGAAATTTACTGTCACTTGTCACTATGGAAGGTAATCCTCTGAGGGGCTTGTTCGGGGTATCTTCACCCCGACCAGTAGAGCAAGGAGTTGCTCCTCAACCTACTGAACCTACTGAAAATGGAAATGAAAATGAAAATTCTTGCTTTGAAGTTCCTTCGGGTATGATAGAAAAACTGCTAGCTAATCCTTTTCTAGGATATGGAACAAAACATCCTGATGAACATCTGATATATGTGGATCAAGTTTGTGGATTATTTAAGCTTGCAGGTGTACCCGGAGATGTTGTTAAGAAGAAGGTCTTCCCCTTATCTTTGAGGGGGGATGCATCGACATGGTATAGGCTATGTGATGATATGAGGTCTTGGAATTACAAACGATTGAAATTGGAATTTCATCAGAAGTTTTATCCTATGCATCTTGTTCATCGTGATCGCAATTATATATATAATTTTTGGCCTCGCGAAGGAGAAAGCATCACTCAAGCTTGGGGGAGGCTTAAATCAATGTTATATTCATGCCCCAATCATGATCTCTCAAGAGAAATGATTATTCAAAAAATTTATGCTCGGCTTTCTGGTAACAATTGCACCATGCTTGATACTTCTTGTGCTGGCTCTTTTATGATGAAGACTATTGAATTCAAATGGGATTTATTGGAAAAAATTAAATGTAACTCTGAAGATTGGGACCTCGACAATGGTAAGGATTCAGGTATGACACCTAGTTTTGATTGTGTTAAATCTTTTATGGATACCGATATTTTTCATAAATTTAGCACTAAATATGGACTTGACTCTGAGATGGTAGCCTCTTTCTGTGAATCTTTTGCTGCCTATGTTGATCTCCCCAAGGAGAAGTGGTTTAAATATCATCCTCCCATAGAAGTAAAAGTAGATGCACCTATTAAAGTTGAAGAAAATACTATCACTTATAATGATCCTATTGTTCCTACTTCTTATGTTGAGAAACCATCCTTCCATGTTAGGATAAAGGATCATGCTAAAGCTTCAACTGTGGTTCGTAAAAGCAATATTAAAACACATACACCTTCTAAGCAAGTTAAAGTTGAACCTAATATTGCTATTGTTAAAGATCTCTTGTCTGATAATATAGATGGGCATGTTATTTATTTCTGTAATGAAACTGCTAGAATTGCTAAACCCCGTGATAAAGATAAACCTAGACCTGTGGTAGGCATGCATGTTATTTCTGTTAAAATAAGAGATCATTGTTATCATGGCATATGTGATATGGGTGCTAGTGCTAGTGCAATACCTTATTCTTTATACCAAGAAGTTATGCATGATATTGCACCTGCTGAGATGGAAGATATTGATGTCACAATTAAACTTGCCAATAGAGATACTATTTCACCAATGGGAATTGTTAGAGATGTTGAAGTCTTGTGTGGGAAAACTAAATATCCTGCTGATTTTCTTGTTCTTGGTTTCCCACAAGATAGCTTGTGTCCCATTATATTTGGTAGACCCTTCTTAAACACTGTTAATGCTACCATAGATTGCAAAAGAGATGTTGTTACTATCGGTTTAGATGACATGACTCATGAATTTAATTTTTCTAAATTTAGTAGACAACACTGAGAAGAAGAATTACCTAGTAAGGATGAAATTATTGGTCTTGCTTCTATTGCCGTACCTCCTAGTGATCCTTTAGAACAATATTTGCTAGACCATGAAAATGACATGTTTATGAATGAAAGAAGGGAATTAGATGAGGTATTCTTTAAACAGGAACCTATTCTGAAAAACAATTTACCTGTTGAAATCCTAGGGGATCCTCCTCCACCCAAGGGTGATCCCGTGTTTGAGCTTAAACCGTTACCTGATACTCTTAAATATGCTTATCTTGATGAGAAAAAGATATATCCTGTTATTATTAGTGCTAACCTTTCAGAACATGAAGAAGATAGGTTATTGAAAACTCTGAAGAAGCACCGTGCTGCTATTGGGTATACTCTTGATGATTTTAAGGGCATTAGTCCCACTCTATGTCAACATAAAATTAATTTGGAAGAAGATGTTAAACCAGTTCGTGATCATCAACGCCGGCTGAATCCTAAAATGAAAGTAGTAAGAAAGGAGATACTAAAGCTCCTTGAGGCAGGTATAATTTATCCCGTTGCTGATAGTTAGTGGGTAAGCCTTGTCCATTGTGTCCCTAAGAAGGGAGGTATTACTGTTGTTCCTAATGATAAAGATGAATTGATTCCTCAAAGAATTATTACAGGTTATAGGATGGTAATTGATTTCCGCAAATTAAATAAGGCTACTAAAAAGGATCATTACCCCTTACCTTTTATCGATCAAATGCTAGAAAGACTGTCCAAACATATACATTTTGCTTTCTAGATGGTTATTCTGGTTTCTCTCAAATACCTGCGTCAGCCAAAGATCAATCAAAGACTACTTTTACATGCCCTTTTGGTACTTTTGCTTATAGACGTATGCCTTTTGGTTTATGTAATGCACCTGCTACCTTTCAAAAATGCATGATGGCTATATTCTCTGACTTTTGTGAAAAGATTTGTGAGGTTTTCATGGACGACTTTTCTGTCTATGGATCTTCTTTTGATGATTGCTTGAGCAACCTTGATCGAGTTTTGCAGAGATGTGAAGAAACTAATCTTGTCTTGAATTGGGAAAAGTGCCACTTTATGGTTAATGAAGGTATTGTCTTGGGTCATAAAGTTTCTGAAAGAGGTATTAAAGTTGATAAAGACAAGGTTGATGCTATTGAAAAGATGCCATGTCCCAAGGACATCAAAGGTATAAGAAGCTTCCTTGGTCATGCCGGTTTTTATAGGAGGTTCATTAAGGACTTCTCGAAAATTTCTCGGCCTCTGACTAATTTATTACAAAAAGATATACCATTTGTTTTTTATGATGATTGCGTAGAAGCATTTGAAATACTTAAGAAAGCATTGATCTCTGCACCTATTGTTCAGCCACCTGATTGGAATTTACCCTTCGAAATTATGTGTGATGCTAGTGATTATATTGTAGGTGCTGTTCTAGGACAAAGAGTTGATAAGAAACTAAAAGTTATTCAATATGCTAGTAAAACTCTAGACAATGCTCAAAGAAATTATGCTACTACTGAAAAAGAATTCTTAGCAGTTGTATTTACTTGTGATAAGTTTAGACCTTATATTGTTGATTCTAAAGTAACTATTCACACTGATCATGCTGCTATTAAATATCTTATGGAAAAGAAAGATGCTAAACCTAGACTTATTAGATGGGTTCTCTTGCTACAAGAATTTGATTTGCATATTGTTGATAGAAAAGGAGCTGAGAACCCCGTTGCAGACAACTTGTCTAGGTTAGAAAATGTGCTTGATGACCCACTACCTATTGATGATAGCTTTCCTGATGAGCAATTAAATGTCATAAATACCTCTCATACTGCTCCATGGTATGCTGATTATGCTAATTATATTGTTGCTAAGTTTATACCACCTAGTTTCACATACCGGCAAAAGAAAAAGTTCTCCTATGATTTGAGGCATTACTTTTGGGATGACCCACATCTTTATAAAGAAGGAGTGGATGGTGTTATTAGACATTGTGTACCTGAGCATGAACAGGAATAGATCCTACGCAAGTGTCACTCCGAAGCTTATGGAGGACACCATGCTGGAGATAGAACTGCACATAAGGTACTGCAATCCGGTTTTTATTGGCCCGCTATCTTCAAGGATGCCCGTAAGTTTGTCTTATCTTGTGATGAATGTCAAAGAATTGGTAATATCAGTAGACGTCAAGAAATGCCTATGAATTATTCACTTGTTATTGAACCATTTGATGTTTGGGGCTTTGACTATATGGGACCTTTTCCTCCCTCTAATGGATATACACATATTTTAGTTGCTGTTGATTACGTTACTAAGTGGGTAGAAGCTATTCCAACTAGTAGTGTTGATCATAACACCTCTATTAAAATGCTTAAAGAAGTTATTTTTCCAAGATTTGGAGTCCCTAGATATTTAATGACTGATGGTGGTTCACATTTTATTCATGGTGCTTTCCGTAAAATGCTTGCTAAATATGACGTTAATCATAGAATTGCATCTCCTTATCACCCTCAGTCTAGTGGTCAAGTAGAATTGAGTAATAGAGAACTCAAATTAATTTTGCAAAAGACTGTTAATAGGTCTAGAAAGAATTGGTCCAAGAAACTTGATGATGCATTATGGGCCTATAGAACTGCATATAAAAATCCTATGGGTATGTCTCCGTATAAAATGGTCTATGGAAAAGCATGTCACTTACCTCTCAAACTAGAACACAAGGCTTATTGGGCTATTAAAGAACTTAATTATGATTTTAAACTTGCCGGCGAGAAGAGGTTATTCGATATTAAATCACTTGATGAATGGAGAACCCAAGCCTACGAAAATGCCAAGTTGTTTAAAGAAAAATTTAAAAGATGGCATGACAAAAGGATACAAAAGCATGAGTTTAATGTAGGTGACTATGTATTGCTATACAACTCTCGTTTAAGATTTTTTTGTAGTAAAACTTCTCTCTAAATGGGAAGGTCCTTACGTTATCGAGGAGATCTACCGTTCTGGTGCCATAAAAATCAACAACTTCGAAGGCACAAATCCGAAGGTGGTGAACGGTCAAAGAATCAAACACTATATCTCAGGTAATCCCATAAATGTTGAAACCAATGTTATTGAAACCGTAACCCCGGAGGAATACATAAGGGACACTTTCCGGAATGTTTCAGACTCCGAAAAGGAATAGGTATGTGGTACGGTAAGTAAACCGACTCCAAAACAGTTTTTAAGACAATATTTCTCCGTTTTGGAATATTTAGAAAAATAGAAAAATAAGTAGCAGTACGGGAAGGACACGAGGGCTCCACAAGGGTGGAGGGCGCGCCCCCCTACCTCGTGGGCACCTCGTGTGCTCTCCGGACTCGGTTTTCGTACACAACACGTATTTTGGTCGGTAAAAATCATTATATAATCTCCCGGATGTTTTGACTCACGTATCACGCAATTATCTCATGTTTGTGTTTCGAGCTGTTGCTGCTGCAGATTAGAGCAGGATGTCTTTGCAAGAGTCAGTCGGGGAGAGCCGGGTGTCTCATCCGGCACCGAGATCAACAAAAAACAATCATGTTGTCCCCTTTGGGCCAGCAACGGAGGAAGAGATGGAGGATGATTTGAAGAGGATAGATGCTATGGAAGAGGATCAAGAAGTCACTTCCCACCTCCAAGCTGGATTCACAATGGGAGAACTGCAGAGCTCAGCTATTCCAAACTCAGTTATCCCTTCCAATGTTAGATTTATTTCTTATGAGAATATGAAAAAGAGTGTCACTGGTTCTCCCGCAGCTATGCAGCACCTTGGGTGCAGGGAGCTTTGGCTGTTACAAGAAAACTCCGAAAGGAAATAATGGACCTCAAGCAGCAAGTCAACAAGCTTGAGGAGGAGAACCGTATCTTGAGGGGCATCATTGCCAAGAATATCACATCACCATCCCCGAAAAGAGAGACATAATCACATGGGTATGGGCACTCCACTTGGCAACTGCCAAGCTTGGGGGAGTGCCCCGGTATCGTATCACCATCACTTTTATCTTTACCGTTTTTCTTAGTTCGATCCTTTTGGTAATATCTTGATCTAGTAGAATAAAAGTTCTTAGCATGATCTAGTCGTGAGTTTTGCTTTATTATCCTTCTATGTAATCGAGTCTGTGAGCTATATAATAAAGATTAGTGTTGAGTCAAGGGCTTGATTACTTTGCCATGATCCTAAGTGAATAAAAGAAAATAGAAGAAAAAAAAGGGGAAAACAAAGAGATCATGTGAATCTTATGGAGAGTAATGAGCTCACATAGAAAGAGTATGATGAATAAAAGTTGTTGAGGGTTGACAAGCACAGTTTTGGTCATCGTTGCAATTAATAGGAAGTAATAAAGAAAGAGAGGTCTTCACATATAAATATACTATCTTGGACATCTTTTATGATTGTGAGCACTCATTAAAATATGACATGCTAAAGAGTTGACATTGGACAAGGAAGAAAACATAATGGGTTATGTTTTCTTACATCTGAGATGAATTATATTGTCTTGGATTTTCCAACATGATGAGCTTGCCTTTCCCCCTCATGATAGCCAAATTCATTGCACCAAGTAGAGATACTACTTGTGCTTCCAAATACCCTTAAACCATTCTTACCATAAGAGTCCACCATATCTACCTATGGATTGAGTAAGATCCATCAAGTAAGTTGTCATTGGTGCAAGCAATAAAAATAGATCTCTAAATATGTATGATTGATTGGTGTGGAGGAAATAAGCTTTATACGATCGTGTGATATGAAAGTAATAAAAGCGACAGACTGCATAATAAAGGTCCATATCACAAGGGGCAATATAAACTGATGTTCTTTCGCATTAAGATTTTGTGCATCCAACCATAAAAGCGCATGACAACCTCTGCTTCCCTCTGCGAAGGGCCTATCTTTTACTTTTATCTCCTACATTGCATAAGAGTCATGGTGATCTTCACCCTTCCTTTTTACATTTTATCCTTTGGCAAGCACAATATGTTGGAAAGATCCTGGTATATATGGCTAATTGGATGTGAGTTTTCATGAACTATTACTGTTGACATTACCCTTGAGGTAAAACGTTGGGAGGCAAAACTATAAGCCCCTATCTTTCTCTGTGTCCGATTAAAACTCCATACCCATAAGTATTGCGTGAGTGTCAGCAATTGTGAAAGATTATATGATAGTTGAGTATGTGGACTTGCTGAAAAGCTCTTATACATTGACTCATTCCTATGTTATGATAAATTGCAATTGCTTCAATGACTGAGATTGTAGTTTGTTAGTTTTCAACAAAGTTTACGATTCATACTTGATATTGTGATTGAATTATTACTCTAGCATTAGAGATTATATTACAAAGAATTATATAAGTTGATGTTCTAAGAATGATCGTGATGCCCTCATGTCCGTATTTTATTTAGACACCTCCATCTCTAAACATGTGGACATATTTTTCGATTTCGGCTTTTCGCTTGAGGACAAGCGAGGTCTAAGCTTGGGGGAGTTGATACATCCATTTTGCATCATGCTTTTATATCAATATTTATTGCATTATGGGCTGTAATTACACATTATGTCATAATACTTATGCCTATTCTCTCTTATTTTACAAGGTTTACATAAAGAGGGAGAATGCCGGCAGCTAGGATTCCGGGCTGGAAAAGGAGCAAATATTAGAGACCTATTCTGCACAGCTCCAAAAGTCTTGAAACTTCACGGAAGGTGTTTTCCAAATATATAAAAAAATACTGAGAGCAAGAACTTCACCAGGGGGCCACACCCTACCCACGAGGGTGGGGGCGCACCCTACCCCCTGGGCGCGCCCCTACCTCGTGGGCCCCCTGGTGGCCCTCCGGTGACCATCTTCTGCTATATGGAGTCTTTTGATGGGAAAAAATCATAAGCCATCTTCTCGGACGAAACTCCGCTGCCACGAGGCGGAACCTTGGCGGAACTAATCTAGGGCTCTGGCGGAGCTGTTCTGCCGAGGAAACTTCCCTCCCGGAGGGGGAAATCATCGCAATCGTCATCACCAACGCTCCTCTCATCGGGAGAGGGCAATCTCCATCAACATCTTCATCAGCACCATCTCATCTCAAAACCCTTGTTCATCTCTTGTATCCAATTCTTGTCTCCAAGTCCGGGATTGGTGCTAGTAGGTTGCTAGTAGTGTTAATTACTCCTTGTAGTTGATGCTAGTTGGTTTAATTGGTGGAAGATCATATGTTCAGATCCTATATGCATATTAATACCCCTCTGATTATGAACATGTTTATGCTTTGTGAGTAGTTACTTTTGTTCCTAAGGACATGGGAGAAGTCTTGCTATTAGTAGTCATGTGAATTTGGTATTCGTTCGATATTTTGATGAGATGTATGTTGTCTCTCCTCTAGTGGTGTTATGTGAACATCGACTACATGACACTTCACCATTATTTGGGCCTAGAGGAAGGCATTGGGAAGTAATAAGTAGATGATGGGTTGCTAGAGTGACAGAAGCTTAAACCCTAGTTTATGCGTTGCTTCATAAGGGGCTGATTTGGATCCATATGTTTCATGCTATGGTTAGGTTTACCTTAATACTTTTGTTGTATTTGCGGATGCTTGCAATAGAGGTTAATCATAAGTGGGATGCTTGTCCAAGTAAGGGCAGTACCCAAGCACTGGTCCACCCACATACCAAATTATCAAAGTACTGAATGCGAATCATATGAACGTGATGAAAACTAGCTTGGCGATATTCCCATGTGTCGTCGGGGGTGCTTTACATCTTATAAGAGTTTGTCCAGGCTTGTCCTTTGCTACAAAAAGGATTGTGCCACCTTGCTGCACCTTATTTACTTTTGTTACTTGTTGCTCGTTACAAATTATCCTATCACAAAACTATCTGTTTCCACTTATTTCAGTACTTGCAGAGAATACCTTGCTGGAAACCACTTATCATTTCCTTCTGCTCCTCGTTGGCTTCGACACTCTTACTTATCAAAAGGACTACGATAGATCCCCTATACTTGTGGGTCATCAAGATTGTGGCCACCGTTGTCGTGTTTAGATCTTGAGAGGACGAGAGAGTGTGAAGAGCAACACTAGCAAGCAAGCGCGGAGGCTCATGCCTATATAGTGGAGCAGTTTTCTTTTTTCTACCGGAGCCGGCTTGACCTCGTCAATGACTGTCGAGAAATCTTCATGCACGTGCCCCGGAGGTGCAGTTGTCGTCATTTTAATCCGAAGCACCGGATTAACATAACACAAAAATTGCTACATGACAAGAAACCATACCTCACTACCCCAAGGAGACAACATGAATCTACGCTAGAGCTCCTGGACTACATCCCGACGAACAAACTAGACGAGGATCAAAGCTCAAATTAAAGACAAACTCATAGCAAAGGGGTCAATCGATAGATGTCCTAATTAACATAGCTGGCTTGACCTAGCTAGATGGCAGCCGAGTAGTCTTCGTGCATGTGCCCCTAATGACCAGTGCCTTGGAGGAACGCAGTTGTCGTTGTTTAACCCTCGCAGTGATCCGAAGCAAATGACACCTAATATTGCGAGATGACCAGTGGAGTGCGCCGGTGGGGAGCTGCTACTTCTTGAGCTTGCGTTGATTTTTCCCTTGAAGAGGAAAGGGTGATGCAGCAAAGTAGAGATAAGTATTTCCCTCAATTAAGAACCAAGGTATCAATCTAGTAGGAGGCACAAGCAGGTATCCAATATATGCACC
Organism: Triticum urartu; assembly: GCF_003073215.2. Classification (NCBI taxonomy): domain Eukaryota; kingdom Viridiplantae; phylum Streptophyta; class Magnoliopsida; order Poales; family Poaceae; genus Triticum; species Triticum urartu. The sequence continues at coordinate 477,599,613 of NC_053024.1, forward strand.
TGCACAAACTAACAAACACTTGCACACAACGCGAAAAAGGGGTTGTCAATCCCTTCATGGTCACAAACAAGAGTGAGATATAATAGAGATAGGTATAAAAGATAAATAAGAGAGCAAATTAAAGTAAATATAAATAAATTGCAGCAAGGTATTTTTTGGGTTTTTTGGTTTATAGCACTGTTCAAGAAATCTTCCGATTCACCGATTAATCTTCCGATTTATCGCTAATCGGGGGGTGACCGATAAGATTATGTCTTATCTTTGACGTTTATCTTTTGGACCGATTTATCATTATGACAAGCAATTTATCGGGAATCTACCGAGAAATCAGACCTATTCATAGCATGATGTTTGCAAAAACTATGTTCATTTATGTTTTGTGGACCTTGTTACGGAATATGTATTGTTGTCCTATTTTGTGTGCCATTATACGAGGATTCAAAGGCAAGAAATCAAGGTAAAACTTCTATCAAATATTGTTTTGGTGTTCAATATAGTGTATTTTAGTGTTGGGAACCTGAGATTTGCAAAAAAATCCGATTAATAGTCGACCAATAAAATCAATTAATCGATCGATTTTCTGATTAATCTCTAATCCCTAGCTGACCGAGACGATAATGATAAGCGATATCCTCAACATTGGTTTATAGATATGAAAATATATGATGGAAAATAGACCCGGGGGCCATATGTTTCACTACAGGCTTCTCTCTTGAAAGAAAGCATACGGTGGGTAAACAAATTACTGTTGAGCAATTGATAGAAAAGCGCAAAGTTATGGCGATATCTAAGGCAATGATCATGAATATATGCATCATGTCCGTGACAAGTAGACCAACTCCTACATGCATCTACTACTATTACTCCACACATCGACTGCTATCCAGCATGCATCTAGAGTATTAAGTTCATAAGAACGGAGTAATGCCTTACGCAAGATGACATGATGTAGAGGGATAAACTCAAGCAACATGGTGAAAACCCCATCTTTTATCCTTGATGGCAATAATACAATACGTGCCTCGCTACCCCTACTATGTCACTGGGTGAGGGACACCGCAAGATTGAACCCAAAACTAAGCACCTCTCCCATTGCAAGAAAAAACAATCTAGCTAGCCAAACTAAACTGATAGTTTGAAGAGAAATACAAAGATATCTTAATCGTGCATAAAAGAGTTCAGAGAAGACTCAAATAATATTCATAGATAATTTGATGATAAATCCACAATTCATTGGATCTCAACAAACACACCGCAAAAGAGTATTACATCGGATAGAACTCCAAGAACATCGAGGAGAACATTGTATTGAAGATCAAAGAAAGAGAAGAAGCCATCTAGCTACTAGCTATGGACTCATAGGTCTATGGTAAACTACTCACGCTTCACTGGATGGGCAGTAAGGTTGATGTAGAGGCCCTCCGTGATCGAATCCCCCTCCGGCAAGGTGCCAAAAAAGGCCCCAAGATGGGATCTCATGGGAATAGAGGCTTGCGGTAGCAGAAAAGTATTTTGGTGGACGCTTCTGAAGTTTGGGGAATATTTGAGAATATATAGAAGTGGTTTTAGGGTTGGAGGACTCCCGAGGGGCCACAAGCCCTCAGCCCCCCCTAGGGCGCACCCTTGAGGCTCGTGGCCTCCTTGGGACTCTTCTGGCCCTCTCTCCAAGTTATGTGAGTGTCTTCTGGTCCCAGAAAAATCATCGTGAAATTTTATTCCATTTGGACTGCGTTTGATATTCCTTTTTGTAAAAGTCAAAAACAAGGAAAAAACAAAAACTGGCACTAGGCTCTAGGTTAATAGGTTAGTCCCAAAAATAATATAAAATAGCATATTAATGCATATAAAACATCCAAAATTGAATACATAATAGCATGGAAGAATAAAAAATTATAGATATTTTGGAGATGTATCAAGCATCCCCAAGCTTAATTCCTGCTCGTCCTCGAGTAGGTAAATGATAAAAATAGAATTTTTGATGCGGAATGCTACCTAACATATTTATCCATGTAATCATCTTTATTTTGGCATGAATGTTCATATCCATAAGATTCAAAAAAAGTTTAATATTGACATAGAAACAATAATACTTCAAGCATACTAATAAAGAAATCATGTCTTCTCAAAATAACATGGCCAAAGAAAGTTATCCCTACAAAATCATATAGTCTGGCTATGCTCCATCTTCATCACACAAAGTATTTTATCATGCACAACCCCAATGAGAAGCCAAGCAATTGTTTCATACTTTTGGTGTTCCCAAACTTTTTCAACTTTCAGGCAATACATGAGCGTAAGCCATGGATATAACACTATAGGTGGAATAGAATATGGTGGTTGCAGAGAAGACAAAAGGGAGAAAGTCTCATATCAACTAGGAAAATTAATGGTTTATGGAGATGCCCATCAATCGATATCGATGCAAGTTAATAGGGATTGCCATGCAACGGATGCACTAGAGCTATAAGTGCATGAATGCTCAAAACGATACTAAGTGGGCGTGCATCCAACTTGCTTGCTCATGAAGACCTAGAGCAATTTGAGGAAGCCCATCATTGGAATATACAAGCCAAGTTCTATAATGAAAAATTCCCACTAGTATATGAAAGTGACGAAATAGGAGACTCTCTATCATGAAGAACATGGTGCTATTTCAAAGCACAAGTGTGGAAAAGGATAGGAACATTGTCCCTTCTCTTTTTCTCTCATTTTTTTTCTTTTTCATTTTTTTGGGCTTCTTTGTCCTCTGCTTTTTTATTTGGGCTTCTTTGGCCTCTATTAACTTTATTAAAGTCTGGAGATTCGAGACTCATCCCAACTTGTGAGGGAATCATAGCTTCCATCATCCTTTCCTCACATGGGACAATGATCTAATAATGATGATCATCATACTTTTATTTACTTACAACTCAAGAATTACAACTCGATACTAGAACAAAGATATGATGAAACGGTGGAAGTTGCATGGAAATATATCTCGGAATGGCTATGGAAATGCCATAATAGGTAGGTATGGTGGCTGTTTTGAGGAAGGTATATGGTGGGTTTAATGCACCGGCGAAAGTTGTGCGGTACTAGAGAGGCTAGCAATGGTGGAAGGGTGAGAGTGCATATAATCCATGGACTCAACATTAGTCATAAAGAACTCACATACTTATTGCAAAAATTTATCAGCCATCAAAACAAAGTACTACACGCATGATCCTAGGGGGATAGATTGGTAGGAAAAGACCATCGCTCGTCCCCGACCGCCACTCAGAAGGAAGACAATCAAAGAATAAATCATACTCCGACTTCATCACATAACGGTTCACCATACGTGCATGCTACAGGAATCACAAACTTTAACACAAGTATTTCTACCAATCCACAATTACTCACTAGCATGACTCTAATATCACCATCTTTATATCTCAAAACAAATGCAAGGTATCAAACTTCTCATATTATTCAATGATCTTTATATGAAAGTTTTTATTATATCCGTCTTGGATGCCCATCATATTATGACTAAATTCATAACCTAAGAAAAATTACCATGTTTTTTAAGACTCTCAAAATAATATAAGTGAAGAATGAGAGTTCAACAATTTCTATAAAATAAAGCCACCGTCGAGCAAACTGCCTAGCTCAAAAGATATAAGTGAAGCACATAGAGTATTCTAATAAATTCATGATTAAAGTTTTTCCCTCTCAAAAGGTGTGTATAGAAAGGATGACTATGGAAAACTAAAAAGCAAAGAATCATATCATACAATACGCTCCAAGCAAAACACATATCATGTGGTGAATAAAAATACAGCCTCAAGTAAATTACTGATGGATTGAAGACGAAAGAGGGGATGCCATCCGGGGCATCCCCAAGCTTAGATGCTTGGTTGTCCTTGAATATTATCTTGGGGTTCCTTGGGCACCCCCAAGCTTAGGATTTTGTCACTCCTTATTCCATAGTCCATCCAATCTTTACCCAAAACTTGAAAACTTCATAACACAAAACTCAACGGAAACTCGTGAGATCCGTCAGTATAATAAAATAAATCACCACTTTAGTAGTGTTGTGAACTCATTATAAATTTATATTGGTGCAATATCTACTGTATTCCAACTTCTCCATGGTTCATACCCCCGATACTACCCATAGATTCCTCAAAATAAGCAAACAACACAAAGAAAACAGAATCTATCAAAAATAGAATAGTTTGTAGCAATCTAGAAACTTTGTATACTTATATAACTCTAACAATTCTAAAAAATTAGGAAAATCTGGGAAATTTGTATATCAATCTTGTGTAAAAAAATCCAGATAAAAATCACACTTTTGTGATTTTTAAAATTCTGGCAACAAGCGCAAAAGTTTCTATTTTTCAGCAAGATCAAATCAACTATTACCATAGACCATCCCAAAGGTCTTGCTTGGCTCAAACACTAATTTAAACACCAAAACACAATTACTACAGAAGTAGCAATTTCTATTTATTGAAAAACAGAACCAAAAACAAAAACATAAAAATAAAATTTGGTTGCCTCCCAACAAGTGCTATTGTTTAACGCCCCTAGCTAGGCATAAAACATAGATCTAGGTATTGTCATCTTTGGTATGCAATTGTTCAATTGCTCATTTATGATTCCTAGGAGATTCTTTGGGTTTATTAAAAATCACACTCCTGGGTAGGAAATCAAGAAATTCACTTGTAGCAATTGGTTCTTTAATGATATTGACAAAACTAGGGTGAATACTTATCAACTTAAGATCTTCGTTTCCTCTACTAGATGATTCATCCTTATTCTTAGGAACATAAATAAACTAAGTAGCTTTAGTAGAGGGAAATTTTGGAGTGGTTTTAACATCGGTAAAAGCGAAACCCAAGTTAGTAATAATGTCTTCCAACTTATCAATTCTAGTAGAACCTTGATCTATTTTCCCATTAACTATAGGTTCGTTTTCCTTAAGATTCTTTAAAGTGATTCCTACCTTTGATCCAATTTGAGTAATATGGTTATGGATCTTCTTATCCAAATTTTCAATAAGTTCTACAGTAGAAATTTTATTCTCAATAATATCAAGCCTTTGCATCACATGTTCCAAAGTTAAAACTGTTTCAATAACCATGAGTGGTGGTGAACCTAACAAATCTATCATAGCATTATAATCAATTGATAGAACTTCAAATACTCATGACAATATCCAGGCAATTATCATTACATAGGCATCACGTCCAAGATTAGTAGACCGACTCCTGCCTGCATCTACTACTATTACTCCACACATCGACCACTATCCAGCATGCATCTAGAGTATTAAGTTCATAAGAACAAAGTAATGCCTTAATAAAGATGACATGATGTAGAGGGATAAACTTAAGCAATATGATGAAAACCCCATCTTTTATTCTTGATGTCAACAATACAATACGTGCCTCGCTACCCCTATCTAGGATCGAAAGTATGTCTAGAGGGGGGTGATTAGACTACTTGACCAAATAAAAATCTAGCCTTTTCCCAATTTCAGTTCTAGGAAGATTTTAGCAACTTTGCACAAGTCAAGCAATCAACCTACACATGCAATTCTAAGAATATAGCAGCGGAAAGTAAAACAATTGCATATGAAGGTAAAGGGAGGAGTTTGGAGTGTGCAAACGCAATTGGAGACACGGAGATTTTTGGCGTGGTTCCGATAGGTTGTGCTATCGTACATCCACGTTGATGGAGACCTCAACCCACGAAGGGTAACGGTTGCGCGAGTCCACGGAGGGCTCCACCCACGAAGGGTCCACGAAGAAGCAACCTTGTCTATCCCACCATGGCCGTCTCCCATGAAGGACTTGCCTCACTCGGGTAGATCTTCACGAAGTAGGCGATCTCCTTGCCCTTACAAACTCCTTGGTTCAACTCCACAATCTTGACGGAGGCTCCCAAGTGACACCTAGCCAATCTATGAGACACCACTCTCCAAGAGGTAACAAATGGTGTGTTGATGATGAACTCCTTGCTCTTGTGCTTCAAATGATAGTCTCCCTGAGGGAGTCCTGGATTAGGGTGTCTCCGGACGGCCGGACTATATACTTTGGCCGGACTGCTAGACTATGAAGATAGAAGATTGAAGACTTCGTCTCGTGCCGGATGGGACTCTACTTGGCGTGGAAGGCAAGCTAGGCAATACGGATATGTATATCTCCTCCTTTGTAACCGACCTTGTGTAACCCTAGCCCTCTCCGGTGTCTATATAAACCGGAGGGTTTTAGTCCGTAGGACAACATACAATCATACCATTGGCTAGCTTCTAGGGGTTAGCCTCTCTGATCTCGTGGTAGATCTACTCTTGTACTACCCATATCATCAATATTAATCAAGCAGGACGTAGGGTTTTACCTCCATCAAGAGGGCCCGAACCTGGGTAAAACATCGTGTTCCCTGCCTCCTGTTACCATCTGCCTTAGACGCATAGTTCGGGACCCCCTACCCGAGATCCGCCGGTTTTGACACCGACATTGGTGCTTTCATTGAGAGTTCCTCTGTGCCGTCGCCAGAAGGAAGGATGTCTCGTCTCGTCTTTAAAGACGGTACTATTGTTGGGGGAGCTTTGGCTGTCGGCCAAACTCTCCGGCTAGGCAGGTTCATCATGACCGCCTGTTCGGCCGTCGTGCCGACGATGAATTCTCGGGTCATCAAAAACAGCCTCCACGTCAAATCGGCACTCGCCGAACAGATGGATTCAATGGAGCTCTCCTCCTTAAATGAGCTCTTGGATCACATCGCCGCCTTGGGAGTCGCTACGGACTATGATCAGATTGGGCTTAAACCCGATCAAAGGGAGATTAACTCTCCACCGGTCACCCATCATATTGCAGTGGTGGAGGAACAATGCGGCAACCTTTCCTCTATCCAGAGGACCAAATATGTCCGTATTCCCGAGCTCTCTGAGCCGGACGACCGTTCACGGGAGGACAACATCCAATCCCTGAACTTAGAGTCAGGCAGCGGACCAGGATTAGCGGGTAACATCCCGGAACCGGAACTTCCAAAATTGGAAACTCCTCGGCCCCTGGATCCCAGATCGGGTAGGGGTTTGGATTCAATTCCACCCACCCACCCAAACACAAGCGGCCTTTCCCATATCAGGCAAGAGCCCCAGGAAACAGTACATCACTACTAGGCAGATTCCTCCTTGCAATGAACAAGGTTAAGGACTGTCGCAAGGAAGACGCAATCTTATTTTTCCGCAATAATTGCACGGACAAGGGAATCCTTAACGCCATAAATCGCCGTGAGATAGCACGCTTCGCTGACTTGGCGTCCATAGTATGAAAGTACTGTGCAATGTAAAGTGCCTGGAAAACCGAAACAAACTTTTGGGATAATCCGGCCCTGAACACAAACCCAGTCCGAAATAAAAGAGTGCATTACCACAATACACCCGGGTTAACTACCAAAAAGCAAAAACCCTCTACGGGGCAAGGAACCGTACTGGAGGGATGGCTCAACGGACCCTGCAAAATTCATAGTACAGCGGATACAATACCAACGCACAGCCTTAGAGCATGTTGAATACTCCGGCAGGTGGCCAAAAGTGGTGAGGATCTACTTCTCCCAAATACTATAGAGCACCATCCCGTGGACAACAATACGGTGTTAACGGTCTTTGAGACCTTCGCGTCGAATAATAGACGCAAGAGAACACTCCGCAGCATGGCCGAAATCTGCCACATAGCAGCAATAAATCCATGGAGTGACACGGCTATTACCTTCAATGCCAGTGATGAACCTAAATTCCGAACAGCCCGAGCACCGGCCGCACTGGTCCTCAATCCAATCGTGGACGGCTTTCGACTCACCAAGGTACTCATGGACGATGGCAGCGGATTAAACCTCATCTATGAGGAAACTCTTCAAAAGATGGAAATAGACTGGAGCCGCATTGAGCAAAGTAGCACAACCTTTAGAGGAATCATCCCCAGTCGGGAAGCACGCTGTGCTGGGAAAATCACACTAGATGTGGTATTCGGCACACCGGATAATTACAGGTACGAAGAAATTACATTCCAAGTGGCCCTGTTCAGCAGTGGTTATCACGCTCTTTTAAGACGGGAGGCATTCACAATCTTCCAAGCTGTACCCCATTACGGGTACATGAAGCCCAAAATGCCCGGGCCCAACGGAATCATCACTCTCGCCAGCGATCTGGACACAGCACTCCGCGCCAAAAACAAAACAGCCGCATTATCCCTCGAGGCATTATCCGAAGCCCTCTCGGCCGAGGAATTAACTACGCTACACTCCACAGTGGACAGGGACAACGTGATACTCGACAAGAGATCCAAGTCCACCTCTTTAAACCAGCGGATGAAATAGTCAAATTCCAAGTCCACCCAACGGACCCTACAAAAACAGCCTCCATCGGGCCACAGCTAAGCCCCGCTGTGGACGCCGCACTACGAGAGTTCCTGCGTGAGAACTGGGACATATTCGCCTGGCATCCCTCAGACATGCCAGGAATCCCACGCAGGCTGGCCGAGCATAGCCTCAATATCCTAAAGGGATTCAAGCCGGTCAAGCAAGCTCTTCGGCGTTTCTTCAAACCTAAGAGACAGGCCATGGGAGAGGAACTAGCCAAGTTATTGGAGGCCGAATTCATCAAAGAAATAAAACACCCGGACTGGCTAGCAAACCTGGTGATGGTACCAAAGAAGGACAAATCCTGGCGCCTTTGTGTCGACTTCAAAGACCTCAATAAAGCTTGCCCAAAGGATCCCTTCCCCCTCCCACACATCGATCAAATCATTGATGCTACTGCAGGACATTAGTCATTGTGTTTCCTCGACGCATACTCCGGTTACCACCAAATCAAGATGGCGGAGTCTGACCAAGCCGCAACGGCATTCATCACACCATACGGTCCCTTCTGTTTTAACACAATGCCTTTTGGGATCAAAAACGCCAGCGCAACATATCAGCGCATGATTCAGACATGTCTGGAGAAACAAATCGGCAAAATAGTAGAGGCATACGTAGACGATGTGGTCGTCAAAACCAAACACGTCGACTCTTTGATAGAAGACTTGAGGCTCACATTCGACAACCTCCGAACATATGACATCAAGCTCAATCCGGAAAAATGCATTTTCGGCGTACCAGCCGGAAAGCTCCTGGGATTCATTGTCTCCAGTAGAGGTATTGAAGCTAATCCGGCCAAAATCCGAGCGTTGTCACAGTTGGCTACCCCAACAGACCTCAAACAAATCCAAAAGCTAACTGGATGCATGGCGGCTCTAAGCCGCTTTATCTCCCACTTGGGAGAAAAGGCTTTACCCCTTTATCACCTCCTTCGGCGCACCGAACACTTCGAGTGGACGGACGCGGCCACAGCCGGATTGGAAGAAATAAAGGCCATTCTGGCAACCAACCCGATCCTGGCCGCACCAAACATCGGCGAACCAATGATGTTGTACATTGCGACAACTCATCAAGTTGTAAGCGCGGTGCTTGTTGTCGAACGGGAAGCGGACGGACACAAATTCCCTCTTCAAAGGCCGGTATACTATGTATCCACTATCCTCACTCCATGCAAATAATGGTACCTGCATTACCAAAAATAGCATATGCGGTATTCATGGCATCGCGGAAACTGCGACACTACTTTTAAGAGTGTTCGATTACAGTAGCCTCGGAAGTGCCACTTAATGATATTATCAACAACCGCGACGCTACGGGCCGGATTGCCAAATGGGCCATTGAGCTCCTCCCATTCGACATAACATACAAACCTCACCGAGCCATTAAATTGCAAGTACTGGCCGACTTCGTCGCCGAATGGACGGAGGCCGAACTCCCTAAAGAGTACAGCGCATACTCCAATTGGATCATGCACTTCGACGGTTCTAAAATGCTGGACGGTCTAGGGGTTGGCGTCGTCCTGACGTCCCCAACCGGAGATACCGTTCGGTACATACTGCAAATATTGTATACAGATTCCAACAATGCAGCCGAATACGAAGCTCTGTTGCATGGTCTTCGGATGGCAGTCTCCATGGGCATTCAACGCCTGGAGGTGCGTGGGGATTCAAACCTCGCAATATCCCAAATAAACGAAGATTTCGACGCCAAGGATCCGAAAATGGCGGCCTATCGAAATGTCATCCTAAAAATGTCAACTCGGTTTGAGGGACTTGAATTTCACCATGTGGCTCGGGAAAACAATCAGGCGGCGGATATCCTCGCCCGCATCGGCGCAAAACACGACACGGTCCCCCATAACATATTTCTGGAAAGGCTCTTCAAGCCATCCGTAGCATGGGAAGGGGACACCGGTAACAACAGTCTGGACCCAGCCAAAATACCCGATACCGAACTCTCTGACACAATCGGAGGCTCCGCCACCAAAATAACACCTTCAGCCCACGAAATAATGGCCATTATTGCCCCGTGGATAGAACCATTCCTGGCCTACCTAACTAGACATGAACTTCCGGAGGACCAAAATGAGGCACGCCGCATAGTGCGGCGATCCAAGGCCTACAGGGTCCATGAGGGAGAATTGTACAAGAAAAGCACTACCGGAGTCCTTCAAAGGTGCATCTCCGAAGAGGAAGGGCGGAATCTTCTGGCAGAAATTCACGCCAGACTCGGCGGTCATCACGCCGCAGCCCGGGCTCTTGTAAGCAAAGCCTTCCGTACAGGATTCTATTGGCCAACGGCCCGGGCAGACGCACAGGACTTGGTCCAACGTTGCTTCGGTTGCCAGCTTTTGCAAATCAAAGCCACATGCCACCCACCACCCTCCAAAAAATCCCCATTACATGGCCCTTTGCCATCTGGGGGCTTGACATGGTTGGACCCCTTAAAGGGGGAACCCACAAGAAAAAATACTTATTGGTCATGGTGGATAAATTCACCAAATGGATAGAGGCCAAACCGGTTAAAACAGCTGAATCCGGACCGGTGATAGATTTCATATCCGGGGTTGTACACCGTTATGGCGTCCCCCACAGCATCATCACTGATAATGGCACGAACTTCATGGCCGACGAGGTAAAACTCTGGTGCAACAAAATGGGCATCAAGCTCGATTATGCCTCAGTCTATCACCCATAAACCAACGGTCAAGTCGAGCGAGCAAACGGTCTTATAATGAGCGGCATTAAACCTAGATTAGTGCATTCCTTAACGGAATCTAACACGCACTGGGTAGAGGAGCTCGACTCTGTACTCTGGGGGCTGCGGACCACGCCGAATCGTAGTACCGGATATACACCCTTCTTTATGGTGTACGGTGCAGAGGCAGTCTTGCCCTGTGACATAATTCATGACTCACCTAGAGTGCGCATGTACGAAGAAAGAGAAGCCGAGCTCGATCAGCAGGACAGTCTGGACACCTTGGAGGAGGAGCGCGACGTAGCCAAAGCCCGTTTCGCATTTTATCAGCAACAGGCTCGAGATACCAAAGCAGAGAAGTACGGGCCAAAACTTATAACATTGGCGAACTAGTTCTACGCCTGCCGGATAAGAAAAAGAACAAGCTCGAGCCCAAATGGGAAGGTCCCTTCATTATTGACCAAGTTCTGACCGGTGGAGCGTACCGACTGCGGGATGCATCGACTAGTCGACTCGAGCCGAACCCGTGGAACGTCGGCCAGGCTCCGAAGATTCTACGCCTAGCACCGGACTCTATGTTAGTCCCCTCCCTTTGTCCATTTTTTCACAAATACATTATCTGTCTTGTTTTCCTTTCTTTCTTTCTTTTCTTATTTCTCTAGGCCTTCAAGGGTCACCTTGTGCCATGTTTGCACATTACAGATGCGCTAGCCGCACTCTTCATACCTGGGGGCTTCCTTCACAGAAGCTTAAATTATTTATCTGGGCTTCATGCCCAACACATGTGTTCTACTTCCGCATGTACCTTTTTTCACCATTATATGCATCGATATGACTTAAGTTTTGGCCAAGCTGGGTTGCCTGGCTCTTGTATTTATGCCCTATGTTCCCGTTAATTCGGCTAGGGCATAAGGGGAGCACCTCTGCGATTGTTACTGCCGGGTCAGCCGGATGTGTACCTCAGACTGGGTGAAGCCGAAAGCTAGCGTTCTTAAGGGAATATTCGGTCGGTGAACAAAAGATGATTTTTATTTATTGTCCATATCTGCTCCCAGATGCTTTTTCTGTGTTTCTTATCGCAGTCCGGACATGCACTTTAGGGCATGCTTACCCAGGGAAAGGAACCCTTAATGGAACTATTCTCCCTGGAAGATGTTTCTTACTACCCATGTAATATAACATAACTAGTTGGGCACTTGTCTGATAAAGCACTAATGACCCCTATGCCTAGTCTCCACGCGTACCCCAGTTTTATATAACTGAGCGGGTATTCGGATTCACTCCGGACTATCAGGCCCGGAGGTTGAAGCGAAAAGGTCTGCAATAACAAATGATCTACAATCCGGCTAGAAGGCATTATACATGTCACTTTAATTATATAGTCATGTGGACTGACTAAATTCCTCCTCTATACCATCCAACAGGCGGTCCAGCTTACAATCCTGTTGAGAATACTTTGCGTCTAATTCTACTTGCCCATAAACTAAGCTATCGGGGATCTCTTTTCCGTCGGGCCCCACAGGTCCGACCTCGGCCATGTGATTCAGGTCTGCCTTGGTATACCGTGTCTTCACCATGGCCCAGGCTTCTCTGGCACCCTGTCGGCAGGCTGATATCTTCCATAAACGAAAGCGCCGCCGTGCTCCCTTCAGCTTCTCCGCAAGCTCTGCAACGCCTTCTGGCAGGGAGACGGATGGCCACAAGGCCTGGGCAACGCCCTGCATCACCTGTCGAACTTGTTCATGCAGATGTGACAGCTCGGACAGAAGATCACCCGCAGACCCGGGCATTTCCTCCGCGGGACGACCCTTCAGCATACCTACAGACATAACGCTGTTAGTCGACTTCTTCGCCGAACTCCTTTAGCAGGATTCGTTCAAGCACTTACTAAAAATGCCGCGCCGAAGCCGCTTATTCTCCTTCTCGGAGTCCGCAAGCTGGCCCCGAACCTCTTTTAGTTCAACGCTCAGCTTAACATTGGCATCTTGGAGACTGTTTTTCTCCAGCATAACCTTACTCAGCACGCGTTTACCAGCCTCTAGCTGTCGCATAACATGCTGGTCCCCCGGACTTTCTCCGGACTCATCTGCAAAATCAATTGTTAGATCTGCAGACACGCCTCACACTCTATGGTAGCCACCATTCTTTAAAGTAAATGTTACCAGCGGGAGGCTTTTTCTGTTCCTGCAATGTGGCAAGAGCGGCCCCCAGTTGGGTCTTGCATTCCTCCAGCTCTTGGGACAGCCTAGTATTCTTCTCTGTAAGAACCTGCACATTATAGATGATCCTTAAATCAGTTCTGCTAACTGTTTCAAGTCTCAGGGGCTACTGATACATATAAATCGTTAGATTTACTCACCCGTACATCCTTTACATACTGATTCGTGGCTCTGGCTAGACCATCTTGAGCAGCACGGAGGTACGCCTCTCCAGAATTGAAGGCATCGAACGCCTCTTGTGAGAAACAAGCGTCGCGGAGTACGGCCCGGCGGCGCCTATGATTCATGGCGCTTTCCACTTCTGAGTTTGTAGCGGACAATCTATCCGCATCCTTTGTCGGGGGATTATCCGGCGCCTGCCCCATATCGCCTTCCGCCTCTATGTCCGGTACTGGCGCCCGACTGGTGGAAGCTTGATTGGCAGCATCGCCGGACATATTCCGGCAAGCATTCTTTCTGTTAAAGAAACGCGGGCATCATTACATTTTGAGAAAGACGACAACCACGGAGCGGGGTTTTTCCTATACCTTTGCGTCGGCGTCTCCGTCCTGACCGCCTTCCTTTTTGGCCTACCCAGCCTCGGCACCTCTTGTTGGCGAGTTGCCGCGGGTTCGGCAGGGCGTCCCGAATGCCTTCCCTGTAAAAGATGCCATGTGTATATGGTGGGTGAAGTGCCTAAAAGGGGATCCTAGTTTTGGAGTTGGGACTTTTTGATTTTTCTTACCTGCGATGCAGGGAGCAGTCCGGGATAGTCGGCCGTAATGGCCACCGGGGCATCGTCGCAGCTTAACTGATAGAACTGCCGGTCTATCAGTTCCACGGAGATAACCGGATCTTCTTCGAGTCCGGAATCGATGGCCCGGTCAGGGTCCTCTGGTTGTGGAGAAGGGCTGCTGACCTCCTTTATGGCTTTTCGCAGTTCCTGCCGCAAGGTGGCAAGGTGAATACTTACGACTAAGAATGCGAGAAAAATGGGAGCAGGGAAATATAACTTACCCAGCTTGGAGGATTGTACATAGAGAATCCGTCACGTGGCTTGATGCGGGTGAACTCCTCTTCCTCGCCCTTGAACAGTTCGGACAGAATCTTCGCTAGAGAGGTAGCATTGTCCGGACCCTTATGCCCGCAGCGGGTGGCGTCATCCGCCCCGTTATAACACCACAAGGGGTGCCCATGATATTGGAGTGGCTGCACTCCCCGCATTATGCAAATCGACATAACTTCGATTACTGTCAATCCAGATCGGGCTAGTGCTTTGATCCGGTTCATCAAATAGAGGACTTCTCCGTTGTCTTCCGCCTAGGGGCTCCGTGGGCGCCAACTTCGGCGCTTCTTCAGAGGAGCATTGTAGAACTCGGGTAGACCCCGCCGAACAGAGTCCGGAAGGGGGACGTCCTCCATATAAAACCATTCTGAAGGCCAGTCTTCGGACGGCTTCTTCGGGGTACCGGACAAATATCCGGTATCGGCGATGCGCCATACTTCGGCTCCGCCCACTTGATAAAGTGATTCCCTCTGTGTGCGAGGGACGAGGCAAAATAGCCTTTTCCACAGTTCGAAATGAGCCTCGCAGCCCAGGAACAACTCGCGGAGAGCAACATACCGGCGATGTGTAGGATGGAGGCAGGGGTGAGATCGTGTAGTTGGAGGCCGTAGAACTCCAGAAGCCTGCGGAGGAACGGATGAATTAGAAATCCGAGTCCCCTTAGTAAGTAAGGAACAAGGCAAACCCGTTCCCCCATGGAGGGACAGGGAAAGTTCTCCGCTTGCTCCCCGCCATTGTAGGTGGCGAGCCCGGCTCGAACGGGCACCATGTACGCCGGAGGGAGAAATCCCTTAGTCTACAGCTCGACTAATCGACTGTGCGGGACTGAACACCTCTCCCAATCACCGGGCTTAGGGCTACGGGGGCGGGAGGAGGAGCTGCGGAGGTCGGCCATGCTGGAATGGATCTTTCCGAAGCACGCTCTGATGAATTCTCGCTGGGGGAGGATGATATGGATTGGATCTAAGAATGCCCATCCCTTTAATAGACAATTTATTTATCTGGCTAGGGGGGCGAATGTAAAAATGCCCTGGCGCCTCGTATTCATTCGACGCATGGGAGATAGCCCTTATTGGACACAGAAGCCAAGAGGTTCAATATTTATGGAGCCGGACACTGCTTACGAACACTTGAAAGTTGGAGAAGAACCCGCCTTGCAATGCCGAAGACAACACTGCGCGCCGGACTCATCGTCATTGAAGCCTGGTTCGGGGGCTACTGAGGGAGTCCTGGATTAGGGGGTCTCCGGAAAGCCGGATTATATCCTTTGGCCGGACTGTTGGACTATGAAGATACAAGATTGAAGACTTCTTCTCGTGTCCGGATGGGACTCTACTTGGCGTGGAAGGCAAGCTAGGCAAAACGGATATGTATATCTCCTCCTTTGTAACCGACCTTGTGTAACCCTAGCCCTCTCCGGTGTCTATATAAACCGGAGGGTTTTAGTCCATAGGACAACATACAATCATACCATAGGCTAGCTTCTAGGGTTTAGCCTCTCTGATCTCGTGGTAGATCTACTCTTGTACTGCTCATATCATCAATATTAATCAAGCAGGACGTAGGGTTTTACCTCCATCAAGAGGGCCCGAACCTGGGTAAAACATCGTGTTCCCTGCCTCTTGTTACCATCCACCTTAGACGCACAGTTCGGGACCCCCTACCCGAGATCCGCCGGTTTTGACACCCAATAGCTGTATTTATACATTTGCCCGAAAGTATTGTGATGCCTCCTGTGCGGCCGTTTTATGTATACATGTATATAACCTGAATGATTGCAGTCGCCGGCTTCAACCCCCACACATATAATGCGGGGGTGTTCGCAGAAGACGCGTATTCACACTTAATCCAACGTCTTGGTCCTAATAAGGAGGTGATAGCGCAGCGAACTAGGCAACCAGACTATAATGCTTTAACACTTCACTAGCCATAGGAGTTGACAGTGGGGCTACTATATAGCCCCTGGTGGCTCCACACAGTTCGGGGGTGCGTACATGCGCCCGTGGCCGAGAACGACCCTTGTTAAGGCAGAGGAATTCTAGGATTCACGATAGGTCATCGAGTGGTTTACCAATCTCGCGCTCTATATCATGACAGTCAGTTTTCGGCCTTTCTCTACTGAGGTGCTCTCCGGATTGAACCAGGCACAATCGCAGTAGTTCTCCTGGTGCCGCCTTAGCCATAGAAGCAGAACGTAAGGCAGCAAAACCAGGAGCCCGGGCAAACCAACATTTGACCCAAGGACATGATTTCGGAGCTGATGCATATAAGGCCAACTCGCGATGCCCCGAACACTCCTAAGGTATTCCGGTCTTTATGGTGTAAACCGGGCCTAAACAGTGCCCTTTGTAAAAGCCCCTAGTGTCCAGGTAACATGCATTGTTCTGGACGTGGGACATGCCAAGACGTAGCAATCCTTCTCAATTGTACTGAGAATCCGAGGGATGTGTAATCAACAAGAGATAGTAAAAAAGTTGACGCAGAGGGTCTTAATCTAAAAAGAATCCTTGAACGGGTCCCTGCTGCCACGTCTGCGCCTGTGTCTCCGTTGTGCCAGATCCTGGACGGTGTGTAGCACGATGTCATCTGGTAAAAGAGACGAACTTAGGTGAAAAGTTGTCGTGCAAAAAGGGGTTAAAGAAACCATTTACATTTCAGATGAGTAAAAATTGCCACTTGTCTTGCAGCGCGTTTGAGCCCATCTGTAATGTAATAGGGTGTGGCCATCAAACATGTTATGAAATTTCATATGCTGCGCCGGACTCGTCTAACCGTGTCCGTGGTATTCGATGCACCTATTGAATTCTTTAGTTTTGGTGAGGCCGTTTTAGTGTGCGGCTGCCAAGGCAGCCGCACTCTCTTCGGCCGCGCAGGGGATCCGCTTCAAATATTTCATTTACTGCAATGATGCCACGTGACCGGGCATCTTAAGTGTCAGGGAAGCGTAATGTGGTATTGCATTAAAGCGAGCGAAAGCTTCGCTTCCAAGTAGTGCTTGATAGCCACCTTGGAACGGAGCAATGTGGAAGGTTATATTTTCGCTACGGAGGTTATCGGGGAAGCCGAATATAACCTCTAGTAGCAGGGAGCCCGTGCAATGAGCCCCTGGGCCTGGCATTACTCCTCTAAAGGTAGTGTTGTTGTGGCGAATTTTCGTTGGGTCGATCCCCATTTTGCGGATTGTGTCCTGATATATCAGGTTTAAGCTGCTGCCGCCGTCCATCAGGACTCGTGTGAAGTGGTATCCGTCAATTATTGGATCTAATACCAAGGCAGCCCACCCTGCATTCCGGATACTTGCTGAGTAATCCTGATGGTCGAAGGTGATCAGTTGAGATGGCCAGTGGCAGAACTCCGCGGTGATAGGCCCTTGGGCATGTTTGACTGGGAGTGCCGCTTTGGTTCTCCCTTTTATCACGTGTAGCACGTTTACTGTTTTGACTTCTGGTGGAAATTTATTCTGTTCCCCAGTGTTCTGCTTGCGAGGCTCATCCTCGTCTTCGCTTGGTGTATCCTGCCCCTTAAGTTCGGCGTTGAGCTTGTCGGACTACTTGAAGACCCAACATTCTCTGTGGGTATGATTTGCAGGTTTATCGGGGGTGCTATGGATCTGACATATTTGGTCCAGAATTTTGTTTAAGCTAGACAGTTCATCTCTGGTGCCTTTAGAGGGCGGCTTTTGCTGACCTGGCCGAGAGCTTCTGAACCCGGCGTTTACCGCCGTGCTCTTCGGGTTGTCTTCTTTATTCCGGCGCTTATTATTTTTGCTGCGTCATGATTTCCCGTTTCCATCTCTAACTTCGGATGTGCTTGGGTCGCTGGTGCTGCATCGGGCTAGCCAGCTATCCTCGCCCGCGCAAAAGCGGGTCATGAGGCTTGTTAATACTGCCATTGTTCTCGGCTTTTCATGGCCGAGGTGCCTGGCAAGCCATTCGTCTCGGACGTTGTGCTTAAAGGCAGCCGAGGCCTCGGCGTCCGAACAATCGACTATTTGGTTCTTTTTAGTAAGAAACCTGTTCCAAAGCTTTCGGGCTGACTCTCCAGGCTGTTGAGTTACATGACTTAGATCGTCTGCATCCGGTGGTCGGATGTCCCTTGAAAATTTGCCCGAAAGGCATCTTCGAGCTCTTCCCAGCTTCCAATGGAGCTTTCGGGGAGGCTTTTAAGCCAGTGCCGAGCTGGCCCTTTGAGCTTGAGGGGTAAGTACTTGATGGCGTGGAGATCATCCCCTCGAGCCATATGGATATGGAGGATATAGTCCTCAATCCAGACCCCCAGGGTCTGTTGTTCCGTCGTATGCTTCTATGTTTACGGGTTTGAATCCCTCTAGAAATTCATGGTCCAGCACCTCATCGGTGAAACATAGGGGGTGTGCGGCACCCCTGTATCTGGGTGTACCGTGGTATTCAGATGTTTGTTGTATTGCATCGTATGCTGGAGCGCGCTTGCGTGGTCCATAGATGGATCTGGTTGCACTGTCCTTTTGATGCGAGCCTCCGCGTGGGTCGCGCATTGGCTTATGTGTAGCGTTGTTCGCCGCTTTATGTTAGCCGTGAGGTCGTCTATCCGGCCGGATGGCCATTTTAATTTTTGGTTGCGGGGGATCTAAGGCCTCCTCATCGATTTCAGGTAGCAACTTCCGCTTTGGGTAGCTCTTGGTGTGGCGATTACTGCCGTACTTCGCTGCTGTGTTGAGTACTTCACTCCATTTTATTTTGAGTGTGTATTGTGCAGCCTTGAGCCTTTGCTTCTGTTTTTTCAGACTCCTCACCGTGGCAACCAGCCTTTGGTGGGCATTACGTTGCTCCTGGCGCCTGTCCGGTGTGATGTCGTGCGGACTGTTATCTTCGACGGGGTTGGGTTGTTCGGCTTGATTTTCCGTGTTACCGTGGTCGGGCAATGGTTCACCCTGCTCTAACGCTGGGTCTATGTGATCGTTATTTCTGCTGGGGCGGGATTTGGGGCGGCGTTTACGCCGCCGCTTTGACTGCTGCTCGAGGGAACCACCCATCGATGCGCCTTCCGTTCCTCATCGTTATTTTCTTTGGGTGTGTCCACCATGTATACGTCATGTGATGAAGTGGGCGCCCAGTGCCCTGTGAGCAGTGGTTCTTCTTCGACTCCTGCATTGTCGTCCATACCGTCGATGTCTTCGGAGTCGAAGTCGAGCGTGTCGGTTAAGTCATCGACAGTGGCTACTAAGTGGGGGGTGGGTGGGGGGCGAATTTCTTCGTCATCCGTATCCCAATCCTGCCGGACATAGTTCGGCCAGGATACTCCTGACAAGGAGAAAACCTTAATGAGTTCAGTATGTCACCGAAAGGCGAGTGCTGGAAAATATCCGCGGAGGTAAACTCCATGATCGGTGCCCAATCGGATTCGATAGGTACAGGCGCAGGCGGTTCGGAGTCCATGGCCGGAGAAGGATCCGGCAGTTTGGCAACACGGCTCTCGTAGAAATGATAAGTGGTTTCCAGCAAGTATTCTCTGCAAGTACTACATAAGTGGTAGATAGTTTTGTGATAGGATAATTTGTAACGAGCAACAAGTAACAAAAGTAAATAAAGTGCAGCAAGGTGGCCCAATCCTTTTTGTAGCAAAGGACAAGCCTGGACAAACTCTTATATGATGTAAAGCGCTCCCGAGGACACATGGGAATATCGTCAAGCTAGTTTTCATCACGTTCATATGATTCGCGTTCGGTACTTTGATAATTTGGTATGTGGGTGGACCGGTGCTTGGGTCCCTACTTGGACAAGCATCCCACTTATGATTAACCTCTATTGCAAGCATCCGCAACTACAACAAAAGTATTAAGGTAAACCTAACCATAGCATGAAACATATGGATCCAAATCAGCCCCTTACGAAGCAACGCATAAACTAGGGTTTAAGCTTCTGTCACTCTAGCAACCCATCATCTACTTATTACTTCCCAATGCCTTCCTCTAGGCCCAAATACTGGTGAAGTGTCATGTAGTCGACGTTCACATAAGCACCACTAGAGGAGAGACAACATACATCTCATCAAAATATCGAACGAATACCAAATTCACATGACTACTAATAGCAAGACTTCTCCCATGTCCTCAGGAACAAAAGTAACTACTCACAAAGCATAAACATGTTCATAATCAGAGGGGTATTAATATGCATATAGGATATGAACATATGATCTTCCACCAATAAACCAACTAGCATCAACTACAAGGAGTAATCAACACTATTAGCAACCTACTAGCACCAATCCCGGACTTGGAGACAAGAATTGGATACAAGAGATGAACTAGGGTTTTGAGATGAGATGGTGCTGATGAAGATGTTGATGGAGATTGCCCTCCCCCGATGAGAGAAGCGTTGGTGATGACGATGGCGACGATTTCCCCCTCCGGGGGAGGGGGAGTTTCCCCGGCAGAACAGCTCCGCCAGAGCCCTAGATTGGTTCCGCCAAGGTTCCGCCTCGTGGCGGCGGAGTTTCGTCCGAGAAGGTGGCTTATTATTTTTTCCCATCGAAAGACTCCATATAGCAGAAGATGGCCACCGAAGGGCCACCAGGGGGCCCACGAGGTAGGGGGCGCGCCCTGGTGGGTAGGGCGCGCCCCCACCCTGGTGGGAAGGGTGTGGCCCCCCTGGTGAAGTTCTTGCTCTCAGTATTTTTTATATATTCCGTGAAGTTTCAGGACTTTTGGAGTTATGCAGAATAGGTCTCTAATATTTGCTCCTTTTCCAGCCCAGAATTCCAGCTTCGGCATTCTCCCTCTTTATGTAAACCTTGTAAAATAAGAGAGAATAGGCATAAGTATTGTGACATAATGTGTAATAATAGCCCATAATGCAATAAATATCGATATAAAAGCATGATGCAAAATGGACGTATCAACTCCCCCAAGCTTAGACCTCGCTTGTCCTCAAGCGAAAAGCTGAAATTGAAAAATATGTCAACATGTTTAGAGATAGAGGTGTCGATAAAAATAAAATACAGACATGAGGGCATCATGATCATTCTTAGAACAACAACTTATATAATTCTTGTCATATGATTCTTATGCTAGAGTAATAATTCAATCACAATTTCAAGTATGAATTAAACTTCATTGAAAACTAACAAACTATAATCTCAGTCATTGGAGCAATTGCAATTTATCATAACATAGGAAAGAGTCAATATATAAGAGCTTTTCAGCAAGTCCACATACTCAACTATCATATAGTCTTTCACAATTGCTGACACTCACGCAATACTTATGGGTATGGAGTTTTAATCGGACACAGAGAAAGATAGGGGCTTATAGTTTTGCCTCCCAAACGTTTTACCTCAAGGGTAATGTCAACATAATAGTTCATGAAAACCACATCCAATTAGCCATATATACCGGATCTTTCCAACATATTGTGCTTGCCAAAGGATAAAATGTAAAAAGGAAGGGTGAAGATCACCATGACTCTTTTGCAGTGTAGGAGATAAAAGTAAAAGATAGGCCCTTCGCAGAGGGAAGCAGAGGTTGTCATGCGCTTTTATGGTTGGATGCACAAAATCTAATGCGAAAGAACATCACTTTATATTGCCCCTTGTGATATGGACCTTTATTATGCATTCTGTCACTTTTATTACTTCCATATCACACGATAGTATAAAGCTTATTTCCTCCACACCAATCAATCATACATATTTAGAGAGCAATTTTTATTGCTTGCACCGATGACAACTTACTTGATGGATCTTACTCAATCCATAGGTAGATATGGTGGACTCTCATGGCAAAACTGGGTTTAAGGGTATTTGGAAGCACAAGTAGTATCTCTACTTGGTGCAATGAATTTGGCTAGCATGAGGGGGAAAGGCAAGCTCATCATGTTGGAAGATCCAAGACAATATAATTCATCTCAGATGTAAGAAAATATAACCCATTATGTTGTCTTCCTTGTCCAATGTCAACTCTTTAGCATGTCATATTTTAATGAGTGCTCACAATCATAAAAGATGTCCAATATAGTATATTTATATGTGAAGACCTCTCTTTCTATATTACTTCCTATTAATCGCAACGATGACCAAAACTGTGTTTGTCAACCCTCAACAACTTTTATTCATCATACTCTTTCTATGTGAGCTCATTACTCTCCATAAGATTCACATGATCTCTTTGTTTCTTTTTATTTCTTTCTCTTTTCTTTTATTCACTTAGGATCATGGCAAAATAATCAAGCCCTTGACTCAACACTAATCTTTATTATATAGCTCACGGACTCGATTACATAGAAGGATAATAAAGCAAAACTCACAACTAGATCATACTAAGAACTTTTATTCTACTAGATCAAGATATTACCAAAAGGATCGAACTAAGAAAAACGGTAAAGATAAAAGTGATGGTGATACGATACCGGGGCACTCCCCCAAGCTTGGCAGTTGCCAAGTGGAGTGCCCATACCCATGTGATTATGTCTCTCTTTTCGGGGATGGTGATGTGATGTTCTTGGCGATGATGCCCCTCAAGATACGATTCTCCTCCTCAAGCTTGTTGACTTGCTGCTTGAGGTCCATTATTTCCTTTCTGGTTTCCTGTAACAGCCAAAGCTCCCTGCACCCAAGGGTGCTGCATAGCTGCGGGAGAACCAGTGACACTCTTTTTCATATTCTCATAAGAAAGAAATCTACATTGGAAGGGATAACCGAGTTTGGAATAGCGAGCTCTGCAGTTCTCCCATTGTGAATCCAGCTTGGAGGCGGGAAGTGACTTCTTGATCCTTCCATGGCATCTATCCTCATCAAATCAGCCTCCATCTCTTCCTCGTTGCTGGCCCAAAGTGGTCAGCATTGTTGTTTGCCCTTGGTTCCGATGCCGGATGAGACACCCGGCTCTCCCCGACTGACTCTTGAGAAGACATCTTGCTCTAATCTGCAGCAGCAACAGCTCGAAACAAAAACAAGAGAATTTCGCGTGATATGGGAGTCAAAACCCCCGGGAGGTTATATAATGAATTTTTACCGACCAAAATACATGTCCTGTAAGAAAACGGAATCTGGAGAGCACATGAGAGTGCCCATGAGGTAGGGGGCGCGCCCTCCACCCTCGTGGAGCCCTTGTGTCCTTTCCGGACTGCTGCTTATTTTTCTATTTTTCTAAATATTCCAAAACGGAGAAATATTGCCTTAAAACTGTTTTGGAGTCGAGTTTACTTACCATACCACACACCTATTCCTTTTCGAAGTCTGAAACATTCTGGAAAGAGTCTGTTATCTATTCCTCCGGGGTTACTGTTTCAATAACATTAGTTTCGACATTTATAGGATTACCTGAGATATAATGTTTGATTCTTTGAACGTTCACCACCAGCGGATTTGTGCCTTCGAAGTTGTTGCTTTTTATGGCACCGGAATGATAGACCTCCTCGATAACGTAAGGACCTTCCCATTTAGAGAGGAGTTTTCCTGCAAAAAATCTTAAACGAGAGTTGTATAACAATACATAATCACCTACATTAAACTCACGTTTTTGTATCCTTTTGTCATGCCATCTTTTAACCTTTTCTTTAAACAGTTTGGCATTCGCATAGGCCTGGGTTCTCCACTCATCAAGAGAACTGATGTCAAATAGTAACTTCTCACCAGCAAGTTTGAAATCATAATTGAGCTCTTTAATGGCCCAATATGCCTTATGTTCTAGTTTGAGAGGTAAGTGACATGCTTTACCATAAAACATTTTATACGGAGGCATGCCCATATGATTTTTGTATGCAGTTCTATAGGCCCATAATGCATCATCAAGTTTCTTGGACCAATTCTTTCTAGATCTATTAACAGTCTTTTGCAAAATTAATTTAAGCTCTCTATTACTCAATTCTACTTGACCACTAGACTGTGGATGATAAGGAGATGCAATTCTATGAGTAACGTCATACTTAGCAAGCATCTTATGAAAAGCACCATGAATAAAATGTGAACCACCATCATCCATTAAGTATCTAGGGACTCCAAACCTCGGAAAATAACTTATTTAAGCATCTTAATAGAGTTTTTATGATCAGCACTACTAGTTGTAATAGCTTCTACCCACTTAGTAATGTAATCAACAGCAACTAAAATATGTGTATACCCATTAGAGGAAGGAAATGGTCCCATATAATCAAAGCCCCAAACATCAAATGGTTCAATAACAAGTGAATAATTCATAGGCATTTCTTGACGTCTACTAATATTACCAATTCTTTGACATTCATCACAAGATAAGACAAACTTACGGGCATCTTTAAAGAGAGTAGGCCAATAAAAACTGGATTGCAATACCTTATGTGCAGTTCTATCCCCAGCGTGGTGTCCAAAAGCCTCGGAGTGACACTTGCGTAGGATCTGTTCCTGTTCATGCTCAGGTACACAACGTCTAATAACACCATCTACTCCTTCTTTATAAAGGTGTGGGTCATCCCAAAAGTAATGTCTTAAATCATAGAAGAACTTTTTCTTTTGCTGGTATGTGAAACTAGGTGGTATAAATTTAGCAACTATGTAATTAGCATAATCAGCATACCATGGAGCAGTACGAGAAGCATTTATGACAGCTAATTGTTCATCAGGGAAGCTATCATCAATAGGTAGTGGGTCATCAAGAACATTCTCTAACCTAGATAAGTTGCTTGCAACAGGGTTCTCAGCTCCTTTTCTATCAATAATATGCAAATCAAATTCTTGTAGTAGGAGAACCCATCTAATAAGTCTAGGTTTAGCATCTTTCTTTTCCATACGATATTTAATAGCAGCATGATCAGTGTGAACAGTTACTTTAGAATCAAAAATATAAGGTCTGAACTTATCACAAGCAAATACAACTGCTAAAAAATCCTTTTCAGTAGTAGCATAATTTCTCTGGGCACTGTCTAGAGTTTTACTAGCATATTGGATAACATTTAACTTCTCATCAACTCTTTGTCCTAGAACAGCACCTACAGCATAATCACTAGCATCACACATAATTTCAAAGGGTAAATTCCAATGAGGAGGCTGAACAATAGGTGCAGAAATCAAGGCTTTCTTAAGTATTTTAGATGCTTCTACACAATCATCATCAAAGACAAAAAGGAACATCTTTTTGTAAGAGATTAGTCAGAGGCTTGGAAATTTTTGAGAAGTATTTAATGAACCTCCTATAAAAACTGGCATGGCCAAGGAAACTTCTTATACCTTTAATGTCCTTTGGACACTGCATCTTTTCAATAGCATCAACTTTAGCTTTATCAACTTCAATACCTCTTTCAGAAATTTTATGCCCCAAGACAATACCTTCATTAACCATAATGTGGCACTTCTCCCAATTCAAGACAAGATTAGTTTCTTCACATCTCTGCAAAACTCGATCAAGGTTGCTTAAGCAATCATCAAAATAAGTTCCATATACAGAAAAATCATCCATGAATACCTCAACAATCTTTTCACAAAAGTCAAAGAATATAGCAGTCATACATCTTTGAAAGGTAGCAGGTGCATTACATAAACCAAAAGGCATACGTCTATAAGCAAAGGTACCGAAAGGACAAGTAAAAGTGGTCTTTTCCTGATCCTCTTTTGACACAGGTATTTGAGAGAAACCAGAATAACCGTCTAGAAAGCAAAAATGCATATGTTTGGATAATCTTTCTAGCATTTGACCAATGGAAGGTAGAGGGTAATGATCCTTTTTAGTAGTTTTATTTAGTTTGTGGAAATCAATTACCATTCTATAACCTGTAACAATTCTTTGTGGGATCAATTCATCTTTATCATTAGGAACAACAGTAATACCTCCCTTCTTAGGGACACAATGGACAGGACTTACCCACTGACTATCAGCAACAGGATAAATTATACCTGCCTCCATGAGCTTTAGTATTTCTTTTCTTACCACTTCTTTCATCTTAGGATTTAACCGTCATTGGTGATCAACAACCGGTTTAGCATCTTTTTCCAATTTTATTTTGTGCTGGCATAGAGTGGGACTAATGCCCTTAAGATCATCAAGAGTATATCCAATAGCAGCACGGTGCTTCTTCAGAGTTTTCAATAATTTCTCTTCTTCCTGCTTTGAAAGGTTACCACTAATAATAACAGGATATATCTTATTTTCATCAAGATAAGCATATTTAAGTGTATTAGGCAATGGTTTAAGCTCAAACACAGGATCACCCTTGGTGGAGGAGGATCCCCTAGAATTTCGACAAGCAAGTTGTGTTTTATAATAGGTCCCTATTTAAAGAATACTTCATCTATTTCCCTTCTTTCATTCATAAACATATCATTTTCATGGTCTAGCAAATATTGTTCTAAAGGAACACTAGGAGGCACGACAATAGAAGAAAGACCAATAATTTCATCTTTACTAGGAAATTCTTTATCATGGGGTTGTCTACAAAGTTTAGCAAAATTAAAATCATGAGACATATCCCCTAAACCAACAGAAACAATATCCTTTCTGTAGTCTATCTTAGCATTAACAATATTCAAGAAGGGTCTACCAAATATAATGGGACAAAAGTTATCTTGTGGGGAACCAAGAACAAGAAAATCAGCAGGATATTTAACTTTCCCACACAAGACTTCAACATCTCTAACAATCCCAACCGGTGAAATAATATCTCTATTAGCAAGCTTAATTGTAACATCAATACCTTCTATCTCAGCATGTGCAATATCATGCATAATTTCTTCATATAAAGAATGAGGTATTGCACTCGCACTAGCACCCATATCACATAAGCCATGATAGCAATGATCTCCTATTTTAACAGAAATAACAGGCATGCCTACAACAGGTCTATGTTTATTTTTAGTATTGGGCCTAGCAATTCTAGCAGCTTCATCACAGAAGTAAATAACATGCCCATCAACATTATCAACCAAGAGATCTTTAACCATAGCAATACTAGGTTCAACTTTAATTTGCTCAAAGGGTGTAGGTGTTCTAGTATTACTCTTACGCACCACATTTGAAGCTTTAGCATGATTCTTTATTCTAGTAGGGAAATGTGGGTTCTCAATATAAGCGGTAGGAACGATAGGATCAACATTATAAGTGATAGTATTTTCTTCAACTTTAATAGGTTCAACTACTTTTACTTCAATGGGAGGATGGTATTTAAGCCACTTCTCCTTAGGGATATCAACATGAGTAGCAAAGGATTCACAAAAAGAAGCTACTATCTCAGAGTCAAGTCCATATTTAGTGCTAAATTCACGAAAGGCATCGGTATTCATAAAAGATTTAACACAATAAAACTTAGGTGTTATACCTGACTCCTTACCTTCATCGAGTTCCCAATCTTCAAAGTTGCGTTTAATTATTTCCAATAAATCCCATTTGAATTCAATAGTCTTCATCATAGAAGATCCAGTACAAGAAGTATCGAGCATGGAGCGATCATTGAGAGAAAGCCGAGCATAAAAATTTTGAATAATAATTTCTCTTGAGAGCTCATGATTGGGGCATGAATATAACATTGACTTAAGCCTCCCCCAAGCTTGAGCCGTGCTTTCTCCTTCGCGAGGCCAAAAATTATATATATAATTACGATCATGATGAACCAGATGCATAGGATAAAACTTCTGATGAAATTCCAATTTCAAGCGGTTGTAGTTCCATGATCCAATATCATCACATAGCCTAAACATGTCAATGCCTTTCCCTTCAAAGATAAAGGGAAGACCTTCTTCTTGATAACATCCTCGGGCATACCTGCAAGCTTAAATAATCCACAAACTTCATCCACATAGATTAGGTGCAAATCGGGATGCAATGTTCCATCTCCTGTAAAAGGATTAGCTAGCAGTTTCTCTATCATACCCGAAGGGATTTCAAAGTAAACATTTTCAGTAGGTTCAGTAGGTTGAGGAGCAACTCTTTGCTCTACTGGTCGGGGTGAAGATACCCCGAACGAGCCCCTCAAATGATTACTTTCCATAGTAACAAGTGACAGTAAATTTCAGCACACTATATAAATTTTTCCTTACCAAATTCCACCTACCAAAGGCGCTTCACTCCCCGGCAACAGCGACGGAAAAGTGTCTTGATGACCCACAAGTATAGGGGATCTATCGTAGTCCTTTCGATAAGTAAGAGTGTCTAACCCAACGAGGAGTAGAAGGAAATGACAAGCGGTTTTCAGTAAGGTATTCTCTACAAACACTGAAATTATCGGTAACCGATAGTTTTGTGATAAGGTAATTTGTAATGGGTAACAAGTAACAACAGTAAATAAGGTGCAGCAAGATGGCCCAATCCTTTTTGTAACAAAGGACAAGCCTAGACAAACTCTTATATAAAGGAAAACGCTCCCGAGGACACATGGGAATTATCGTCGAGCTAGATTTCATCACGCTCATATGATTCGCGTTTGTTACTTTGATAATTTGATATGTGGGTAGACCGGTGCTTGGGTACTGCCCTTCCTTGGACAAGCATCCCACTTATGATTAACCCCTCTTGCAAGCATCCGCAACTACAAAAGAAGTATTAAGGTAAACCTAACCATAGCATGAAACATATGGATCCAAATCAGCCCCTTAGGAAGCAACACATAAACTAGGGTTTAAGCTTCTGTCACTCTAGCAACCCATCATCTACTTATTACTTCCCAATGCCTTCCCCTAGGCCCAAACAATGGAGAAGTGTCATGTATTCGACGTTCACATGACACCACTAGAGGAAAGACAACACACATCTCATCAAAATATCGAACGAATACCAAATTCACATGACTACTTATAGCAAGACTTCTCCCATGTCCTCAGGAAACAAACGTAACTACTCACAGATCATATTCATGTTCATAATCAGAGGGGTATTAATATGCATAAAGGATCTGAACATATGATCTTCCACCAAATAAACCAACTAGCATCAACTACAAGGAGTAATCAACACTACTAGCAACCCACATGTACCAATCTGAGGTTTTGAGACAAAGATTGGATACAAGAGATGAACTAGGGTTTGAGATGAGATGGTGCTGATGAAGATGTTGATGGAGATTGACCCCCTCCCGATGAGAGGATCGATGGTGATGACGATGGTGATGATTTCCCCCTCTCAGAGGGATGTTTCCCCGGCAGAACAGCTCTGCCGGAGCCCTAGATTGGTTCCGCCAAGGTTTTGCCTCGTGACGGTGGAGTTTTATCCCGAGAGCTTGCTTATGATTTCTTCCAGGGCGAAAGACTTCATATAGCCAAAGATGGGCACCGGAGGCCTGCCAGGGGGCCCACGAGGCAGGGGCGCGCCTAGGGGGGTAGGGCGCGCCCCCACCCTCGTGGGTGGTGGGTGGCCCCCCTCTGGTGCTTTCTTTGCCCAATATTTTTTATATATTCTAAAACTGACTTCCGTGAAGTTTCAGGACTTTTGGATTTGTGCAGAATAGGTCTCTAATATTTGCTCCTTTTCCAGCCCAGAATTCCAGCTGCCGGCATTCTCCCTCTCCGTGCAAACCTTGTAAAATAAGAGAGAATAGGCATAAGTATTGTGACATAATGTGTAATAACAGCCCATAATGCAATAAATATTGATATAAAAGCATGATGCAAAATGGACGTATCAGTCCCCCTGTGTTCGGCTGACGAGGCTCTTGGTCATCGTCGTCGCTTGGCGACCCCTTTCCCTTGTATTCGGCGTTAAGCTTGCCGGCTTGTTTGAAGACCCAACAACTTATGTTGGTGTGGTTGGCGGGTTTATTGGGGGTGCCATGAATCTGGCAAGGCCGATCAAGTATTCTATCTAGACTGGATGGGTCATCTCTGTTTGCTTTGAATGGCTTTTTCCGTTGACCGGGTTTGGAGCTGCTGAATTCGGCGTTAACCATCGTGTCTTACGTTCCTTCATTATTGTTTTGATGCTTGTGCTTATCGCGTGTGGCTTGCCATTGCCGTCCCTGGCTTCGGAGGTACCAGGGTCGCTGGTTTTATTGCTTCTGCGAGCGAGCCAGCTGTCTTCTCCCGCGCAGAAACGGGTCATAAGTGCGGTGAGGGCTGCCATGGACTTTGGATTTTCTTGGCCGAGATGTCGGGCAAGCCACTCATCTCGGACGCTATTTTTGAAGGCCGCGAGGGCTTCTACATTCGGACAATCCACAATCTAGTTCTCTTTGATTAGGAACCTTGTCCAAAGCTGTCGGGCCGATTCCTCGGGTTGCTGGATTATGTGGCTAAGGTCATCGGCATCTAGGGGCCGAACATAGGTACCCTGGAAGTTGTCCCTGAATGCATCCTCCAGGTCCTCCCAACTACCAATAGAATTTTCTGGCAGGTTGTTTTACTAGTGCTGAGCTGGTCCCTTTAGCTTTAGCTGGAGGTATTTGATGGCGTGAAGATCATCACCGCGGGCCATATGAATATGGAGGATAAAGTCCTCAATCCATACTGCGGGATCCGTTGTTCCATCGTATGATTCGATATTCACGGGTTTAAACCCTTCTGGGAATTCATGTTACATTACTTCATCAGTGAAGCAGAGGGGGTGTGCGGCGCCTCTATAGCGGGCCACATCGCAACGTAGCTCGGACGGAATCCGTCTGCGGTTTTCGGCCCAGGCGTGGTTATGGCTGTCATGCCCGGCTAGATAGCCGTCCTTGCGCGTCGGAGCACGCCCCCGCAATCCGTAGATCGATCTGGTCTGGCCTGCTTTGTTTTCCAAATCCTGCCGTAGGTCGTAAGTATATTTCCGAGCTGTTGTGTCTCTACATTTATGGCGAGGTAGTACGGGCTGGTATTCGGCTTGAGTTGTCGTTTTGTCACGGCCACATGGTGGCCGGTCGGCTGCTTTATGTGCTGATGGTATGGGCTCCAGCGCCTCGTTGGTGAATTGAGGTAGCAGCTTACGCTTCGGGTAACTTTTGGTTGGGCGCTCGAGGTCGTATTCCTCAGCTGCCAGGACGTTAGTCCACCTGTCGTTGAGCAGATCTTGGTCAGGTTGGAGCTGCCGCTGCTTCTTTTTCAGGCTCCTTGCAGTGGCTATTAGCCTGCGCCTAAAGCGCTCCTGCTCGAGGGTTCCTCCGGCAAGATAAAGTCTTCATCGCCGAGGCTCACCTCCTCTTCGGAGGGTGGAATATAATTACTATCCTCCGAGTCTTCATTTATAGCCTGGTCATCAGGGCTAATTTGCCCATCTTCCCGCTCGTCCTGTTCGGAGGTTGGCTCGACGGGGTCTCTTGTTCTTCGGCGTCGTCCAGAGTGGTGTTCTCTCCGGTGCCAGTATTGCTATCTTTTCCACGGCGTGATTTAGAGCGGCGCCGCTAACGTCGGTGCTTTGATTGAGTCTCAGGAGGTATATCCTCAACTGGATTTTTCTTGTTATCGCCGTTACTCTCTTTGGGTGTATCCACCATATACACTTCATACAAAGAGGTGGCCGTCCATTGTTCGGTAAACGACGTGTTTTGGGCTTGCTCTTCTCCGACATCGTCGTCTATACCGCCGATGTCTTCGGAGCCGTAATCGAGCATGTTGGTTAAGTCCTCGACAGTGGCTATGAAGTGGGTGGTGGGTGGGACGTAAAATTCCCCGCTCTCAGCCCCTAGTCCGGGCTGGGTGTAGTTCGGACGTTGCTCCTCTATAATGATGAGGGATCACATTAATTCCAGAGCCTCGCTTAAAGGCGAGGTTCGGTCAGGGAGAAGGGAGTTCGTGGAGTACGGCGGGGAGGGAACTCCTTGCCCGAGCTCACATGATGTTGACTCCGAGGGCTCGACGTCAGTGTTCGGAGAAGAGTTCGGCTTCATAATGATTGCCGGTGGCACTGCTTCCTCCGATTCTCCCGTACTAGGCTTAATAGCCGCAGAGAGTCCGACGGGCTCGGGAATCCCGTCTTTGGACCTGGAGATGCGCTCCGGGTTTAAGGCCAGAGCAGAGGTTGGGGTCGCAAACCCTTGGAAGATCAAGTCTCCTCTAATATCAGCAACATAATCCATATTTCCAAAACTAATCTGGTGACCTGGGGCGTAGCTGTCGATCTGCTCTAGATGGCCAATCAAGTTGGCTCGCAGTGCGAAGCCACCGAACACGAAGATCTGGCCGGGGAGAAAGACCTCCCTCAGGGCAGCATTATTGTAGATGATTTATGGGGCCATCGAACCTACTGGCGACGACACAACGGAACGCTCAATGAAACCACCAATGTCGGTGTCAAAACCGGCAGATCTCGGGTAGGGGGGTCTCAAACTGTGCGTCTAAGGATTGATGGTAACAGGAGACAAGGGACACAATGTTTTACCCAGGTTCGGGCCCTCTTGATGGAGGTAATACCCTATGTCCTGCTTGATTGACTTTGATGAGTATAGGGGTTACAAGAGTTAATCTACCACGAGATCGTAATGGCTAAACCCTAATTGTCTAGCCTGTATGATTATGATTACCTCTACGGACTAAACCCTCCGGTTTATATAGACACTTGAGGGGACTAGGGTTATACAGAGTCAGTTTACAAAGAAAGGAATACTCATATCTGCACGCCGAGCTTGCCTTCCAGGCCAAGGAGAGTCCCATCCGAACATGAGAGGAAGTCTTCTGTCTTGTATCTTCATAGCTCGTTAGTTCGGCCCATGTCACATAGCTCGGACGCCCGAGGACCCCTTTATCCAGGACTCCCTCAGTGATACACATATTCATAATATTGATGCCAAAAGATGCAAATTTAATAATGATAGTGCAACTTATTTGTGGCACTACCGTTTAGGTCATATTGGTGTAAAACGCATGAAGAAACTCCATGCAAATGGGCTTTTGGAATCACTTGATTATGAATCACTTGATTCTTGCGAACCATGCCTCATGGGCAAGATGACTAAGACTCCATTCTCCGGAACAATGGAGCGAGCCACTGACTTATTGGAAATAATACATACTGATGTATGTGGTCCTATGAGTGTTGAGGCTCGCGGTGGGTATCGTTATTTTCTGACCTTCACAGATGATTTTAGCAGATATGGGTATATCTACTTAATGAAACATAAGCCTGAAACATTTGAAAAGTTCAAAGAATTTCACAATGAAGTGGAAAATCATCGTAACAATAAAATAAAGTTTCTACGATCTGATCGTGGAGGAGAATATTTGAGTTACGAGTTTGGTCTTCATTTGAAACAATGTGGAATAGTTTCGCAACTCACGCCACCTGGAACACCACAGCGTAATGGTGTGTCCGAACGATGTAACCATACTTTATTAGATATGGTGCAATCTATGATCTCTCTTACCTATTTACCACTATCATTTTGGGGTTATGCATTAGAGACAGTTGCATTCACGTTAAATAGGGCACCATCTAAATCCGCTGAGACGACACCATATGAACTATGGTTTGGCAAGAAACCAAAGTTGTCGTTTCTTAATGTTTGGGGTTGCGATGCTTATGTGAAAAAGTTTCATCCTGATAAGCTCAAACCCAAATCGGAGAAATGTGTCTTCATAGGATACCCAAAGGAGACAGTTGGGTACACCTTCTATCACAGATCCGAAGGCAAGACATTCGTTGCTAAGAATGGATCCTTTCTAGAGAAGGAGTTTCTCTCGAAACAAGTGAGTGGGAGGAAAGTAGAACTTGATGAGGTAGTTGTACCTTCTCTCGAATTGGAAAATGGTTCATCATAGAAATCAGTTCCAGTGATGCCTACACCAATTAGTGAGGAAGCTAATGACCATGATCATGAAACTTCAGATCAAGTTACCACCGAACCTCGTAGGTCAACCAGAGCACGTTCCACACCAGAGTGGTACGGTAATCCTGTTTTGGAAGTCATGTTACTAGACCATGATGAACCTATTAACTATTAGGAAGCGATGATGAGCCCAGATTCCGCGAAATGGCTTGAGGCCATGAAATCTGAGATGGGATCCATGTATGAGAACAAAGTATGGTCTTTGGTTGACTTGCCCGATGATCGGCAAGCCATAGAGAATAAATGGATCTTCAAGAAGAAGACTGATGCTGATGGTAATGTTACTGTCTACAAACCTTGACTTGTTGCAAAAGGTTTTCGACAAGTTCAAGGAGTTGAGTATGATGAGACCTTCTCACCCGTAGCGATGCTTAAGTCTGTCCGAATCATGTTAGCAATTGCGGCATTTTATGATTATTACATCTGGCAAATGGACATCAAAATTGCATTCCTTAATAGATTTCTTAAAGAAGAGTTGTATATGATGCAACCAGAAGGTTTTGTTGATCCTAAAGGTGCTAACAAAACGTGCAAGCTCTAGTGATCCATTTACGGACTGGTGCAAGCATCTCGGAGTTGGAATATACGCTTTGATGAGGTGATCAAAACATATGGTTTTATACAGACTTTTGGAGAAGCCTGTATTTACAAGAAAGTGAGTGGGAGCACTACAGCCTTTCTGATAAGTATATGTGAATGACATATTGTTGATCGGAAATGATGTAGAATTTTCTGGAAAGCATAAAGGAGTGTTTGAAAGGATTTTTTTCAAAGAAAGACCTCAGTCAAGCTACTTACATATTGGGCATCAAGATCTATAAGGACAGATAAAGACGCTTGATAAGACTTTTGATGAGTACATACCTTGATAAGATTTTGAAGGAGTTCAAAATGGATCAGTCAAAGAAGGAGTTCTTGCCTGAGTTGTAAGGTATGAAGTTGAGTGCGACTCAAAATCCGACCACGACAGAAGATAGAGAGATAATGAAAGTCATTCCCTATGCCTCAACCATAGGTTATATATGAAGGAAATATGCCCTAGAGGCAATAATAAAGTTATTATTTATTTCCTTATATCATGATAAATGTTTATTATTCATGCTAGAATTGTATTAACTGGAAACTTAGTACATGTGTGGATACATAGACAAACAAAGTGTCACTAGTATGCCTCTACTTGAATAGCTCTTTGAATCAAAGATGGTCAAGTTTCCTAGCCATAGACATGAGTTGTCATTTGATTAACGGGATCACACCATTAGAGAATGATGTGATTGACTTGACCCATTCCGTTAGCTTAGCACGATGATCGTTTAGTTTGTTGCTACTGCTTTCTTCATGACTTATACATGTTCCTCTGACTATGAGATTATGCAACTCCCGAATATCGGAGGAACACTTTGTGTGCTACAAAATGTCACAACGTAACTGGGTGATTATAAAGGTGCTCTATAGGTGTCTCCGATGGTACTTGTTGAGTTGGCATAGATCGAGATTAGGATTTGTCACTCTGATTGTCAGAGAGGTATCTTTGGGCCCTCTCGGTAATGCACATCACTATAAGCCTTGAAAGCAATGCAACTAATGAGTTAGTTGCGGGACGGTGCATTACGGAAATGAGTAAAGAGACTTGTAGGTAACGAGATTGAACTAGCTATTAAGATACCGACGATCGAATCTCGGGCAAGTAACATACCGATGACAAAGGGAACAACGTATATTGTTATACGGTTTGACCGATAAAGATCTTCATAGAATATGTAGGAACCAATATGAGCATCCATGTTCCGCTATTGGTTATTGACCGGAGACGTGTCTCTGTCATCTCTACATAGTTCTCGAACTTGTAGGGTCCGCACGCTTAAAGTTCCGTTATGATCAGTATTATGAGTTTTTGTGTTTTGATGCACCTAAGGTAGTTTGGAGTCCCAGATATGATCACGGACATGACGAGGAGTCTCGAAATGGTCGAGACATAAAGATCGATATATTGGATGAGTATGTTCGGACACCGGAAGTGTTTCGGGAGGTTTCGGGCATATACCGGAGTACCGAGGGGTTACCGGAACCCCTCGGGGAGTATATTGGGCCTAATGGGCCCTAGTGGGAGAAGAGGAGGGGCGGCCAAGGGAAGCCGCGCGCCCCCTCCCCCTCTAGTCTGAATTGGACAAGGAGGGGGGCCGGCGCCCCCCTTTCCTTCTCTTCCTCTCTCCCTTCCTTCCCTTCTCCTACTCCTACTAGGAAAGGAGGAGTCCTACTCCCGGTGGGAGTAGGACTCCCCCCTTGGCGTGCCCTCCTCCTTGGCCGGCCGCCTCCCCCTAGCTCCTTTATATACGGGGGCAGGGGGCACCCCATGGACACAACAAGTTGATCATTGATCTCTCCCAGCCGTGTGCGGTGCCCCCCTCCACCATAATCCACCTCGGTCATACTGTAGCAGTGCTTAGGCGAAGCCCTATGACGGTAGCTTCATCAACATCGTCATCATGCCGCCATGCTGACGAAACTCTCCCTCGAGCTCTACTGGATCGTGAGTCCGCGGGACGTCACCTTAGCTGAATGTGTGCTGAACGCGGAGGTGTGTAGGATCGAAAGTATGTCTAGAGGGGGGGGGTGATTAGACTACTTGACCAAATAAAACTTAACCTTTTCCCAATTTTAGTTCTTGGCAGATTTTAGCTAATTTAGGACAAGTCAAGCAATCATCACATCACTCAAGCAAGCATGCAAAGAGTTTATAGGCAACGGAAAGTAAAGCATGCAACTTGCGAGAATGTAAAGGGAAGGGTTTGGAGAATTCAAACGCTATTGGAGACACGGATGTTTTTCCCGTGGTTCGGATAGGTGGTGCTATCCTACATCCACGTTGATGGAGACTTCAACCCACGAAGGGTAACGGTTGCACGAGTCCACACAGGGCTCCACCCAAGGGCAACGGTTGCGCGAGTCCACACAGGGCTCCACCCACGAAGGGTCCACGAAGAAGCAACCACCCACAAAGGGTCCACGAAGAAGCAACCTTGTCTATCCCACCATGGCCATCGCCCACACAGGACTTGACTCACTAGCGGTAGATCTTCATGAAGTAGGCGATCTCCTTGCCCTTACAAACTCCTTGGTTCAACTCCACAATCTTGTCGGAGGCTCCCAAGTGACACCTAGCCAATCTAGGAGACACCACTCTCCAAGAAGTAACAAATGGTGTGTAGGTAATGAACTCCTTGCTCTTGTGCTTCAAATGATAGTCTCCCCAACACTCAACTCTCTCTCATAGGATTTGGATTTGGTGGAAAGAAGATTTGAGTGGAAAGCAACTTGGGAAGGCTAGAGATCAAGATTCATATGGTAGGAATGGAATGTCTTGATCTCAACACATGAGTAGGTGGTTCTCTCTCAGAACATATGAGTTGGAATGGTGTGTGTGTTCTGATGGATCTCTCATCGAATGAGGAGGAGGTGGAGGGGTATATATATAGCCTCCACACAAAATCTAACCGTTACACAGTTTTCCAATCTCGGTGGGACCGAATTAATAAGCTCGGTCGGACCGAAAATGTAAACCTAGTGACCGTTAGTGATTTTCGGTGGGACTAACATGCAACTCGGTAGGACCGATTCGGTTAGGGTTTGGGCATAACGTAATCTCGGTGAGACCGATTACACAAACTCGGTGAAACCGAATTTGGCAACTAGCTAACCAGAGAGTTGGTCAAGCAAACTCGGTGGGACCGATTTGCTCTTTCGGTGAGACCGAGTGGAACTTGGTGAGACCGAAAAGTTACAAAGGGGAAACACTGAGTTTACATTGCAATCTCGGTGGGACCGATTCGCTCTTTCGGTAAGACCGAAAAGTTACGAAAGGGAAACAGAGAGTTTGCAACCCCATCTCGGTGAGACCGAGATCCTTATCGGTAGAACCAAATTGCTAGGGTTTGGCAGTGGCTAATGACAAGTGAAACTCGATGGCGCCGGATAGGAAGAATCGGTAGGACCGAGTTTGGCTTAGGGTTTAGGTCATATGTGGATATGGGAAAGTAGTTGAGGATTTTGGAGCATATCATTAAGCACATGAAGCAAGAGGCTCATTAAGTAACACCTCATCCCTCCTTAATAGTATTGGCTTTTCCTAAAGACTCAATGTGATCTTGGATCACTAAAATATAAAATGAAGAGTCTTGAGCTTTTGAGCTTGAGCCAATCCTTGGTCCTTAGCATTTTGAGGGTTCCACTTTCACATCCATGCCATGCCAATCATTGAGCTTTCCTGAAATAATCATCTTGGAATAGCATTAGCTCAATGAGCTATATGTTGTTATGAATTACCAAAACCACCTAGGGATAGTTGCACTTTCAATCTCCCCCTTTTTGGTAATTGATGACAACATATAGATCAAAGCTTCGACAAATGATAATAAGCATGAAATATATCGTCGCTTTGAGAAGTATGTGATAAGTAAGAGCTCCCCCTAAATTTGTGCATATTTAAAATTTGCTTTGGACTGCAAATGCATAAAGAATTAGAATTATGGGTTACTCTTCCACGTCACATACATCTTGGTGGAGCGCTCAAAAAAGATAAGATTGAAGTACATGCACTCATCACCAAGAATAATGAATGATCACATAAGATAAGATAATAGCATTAAGCAAGCATTAAGTGTAGCCTATGATCAAACACATGATCATCAATGTCTCACAAATAATGACGTAGTATCTCAAGCACTCAAAAGCAGACAAGTTCGAAAAACCACCAAATAAAGCAAGAGAGAAAAGCAACACTCTCTCTCTCTCTCGAAGCCTATGATCTATACATCTTCTCCCCCTTTGGCAACAAGTTACCAAAAAGTTCCTAGAAAATGCATAGCACTAGATCGACGCTCAGGCTTGATCTTCAGGTGGTGGTGGAGTCCGGATCACTCCAAGGATGAACCCTTCGGTAGACGTGGTCGGAGTCGAGGCTGAAGTGGATGCTGGAGCTGGTGGAACTGAGGTTGTGGCTGGTGTAGACGTTGTAGCTCTGGTGTCAGCAACTGGCAGTGCATACGACCTCGGACCTCATGGCACCCTCGCAAAAACATCAGTCGTGGTCCTGCCTCTCCTCTCATTCATGTCCTCCTGGAGCTGCTCCACGGCAGTCTGTATCTCTGTCACCTTGATGTCCAAGTCATAGAACCTCTGTTCCATGATCCTCTCTAAACTCGCCTGGTTCTGAGTCAGGGTAGCTATACTCTGCTCAATCCGCAGGGTGGACGCAATCAAGTAACCGAGCTGCTCTTGTTTGGTCTTCAAGAAGTATTCAGATGCCTCCTCTTGGGTAGGCATCTTGGCAGCTTTCTCCTTCCTTGCCTTCTCCTTCTTTGCAAATGCTTGGGCAGATGATGGCTCATTCTGTGTCATCACAACTTCATTGTTCTCAAAATCTGGACGGATGGGCAGGTGTTCCTTGTCCAACAGATATATGCCTGTGCCCATCTTTGAGTTGATGAGCTCCTGAATTTGAGGGGCATATCTGCAGCTCCTCTTCTGATCTGCTGCAGTCCTCTTGATAGTTTCCACTATGAGGCTCATCACCTTGAACTTCTGAGGCACATCAAACACATGTAGCAAGTTGATAGCATGGCCTCTGATCATCTTGTGATCTCCAGACTTAGGCATTAATGTGTGCCTTAGTATCCAATTGATCGTCGGGAGCCCTGACAGAAGGTAATGCACAGAGCCAAACTTGAAGGTATCAAGTGCTTCATTTGGGATCTCCTTGTACATATTTGACATTGAGTTGTGATCCATCTTCTTCTTGGCATAGATATCCAAGTCATCATCTTGCTCCTCTGGGGCATTTATGATCTGTGCCCACTCAGCAACTGTGGATTGGTACCTTGTACCCTCAGACATCCATGTGATCCTCCCATCTGGATAAAAGTGAGCCGTGGAGTAGAATTGCATGATCAGTTCCTCGTTCCACTTTGTGAGCTTCTGCCCAACAAAGTCAGCTACTCCACAAGCATGAAAGCTGTCATATACTCCTGGGTAGTGTTCCTCCTTCTCCCTCATGTAGGTCCAGTCAACCCATCTCATGTCACAGACAATTGGCTTCTTATCTAGCAAAACAGTCTCATAGAAATCCTGCTGCTCCTTGGTGTGAAACCTGTAGTCCACGGCAGTCCTTCTCCTTGAAGCATATGGGTCTGCTTCTCTCCATTTCCTCATCCCTGAATCTCTTCTGAGTTTCATGTCCTCAGCCACAGGATGAGCATCGTTGTGGTCTGGGATCTTGGGCTTTAGCTTCCTTAGGACATTTTCTTCCTCATCCTCAGCAACAGTCTCAGGCACTGGGGCCTTGTTCTTCTCAGCTGCAGGAATGCTCCTTGTATTTCTCTTAGGTTTTGGCTTGGAGGCAGCTTTGGGCTTAGATGCAGTAGCCCCTGACCTTATGGCATCACCCATTAGCTTGGGTGCCTTGGGCGCTGGTGCAGCTGCCTCTTCTTCCTCTTCCTCTTCCATGATGGAAGCTTTGCCAAGCACTCTA
The DNA here is from genome assembly GCF_003073215.2 of Triticum urartu. Lineage (NCBI taxonomy): Eukaryota > Viridiplantae > Streptophyta > Magnoliopsida > Poales > Poaceae > Triticum > Triticum urartu. Next base: position 477,640,158 of record NC_053024.1, read on the forward strand.
GCCACAGTCTTCTTCACCCTCTCCTTCCTTTTCTTGCCCTCAGCTACAACTGGCTCTTGGGAAGTGGGCTTCTCAGTTGAGGCTCTAGCCTTTGACATGGGCTGCCTGCCTGCTGGCCTTTTGATTTTCAGACCTGGCTTAGTGCCTTGAGCTGGCTCAATTCTTTTGGAAGTGGCCTCTTCCTCTGCCACATAGTCCTCATCTTCAGAGTCTGAAGTTTTCTTCTTCCTTTGTCTCATGGCAGCCTTTGGCAAATTACTAGGAGTGCTCCTGCTGCCTTCATCAGATGAACTGGAGGGACTAGTGCCCTCACTCATCACCACTTGCTGCTCTGACAGATTCTGGCTATCACTCTGGTCTGACATGCTGCAAACTGACTGCTGACCCTGTGAATAGATTATAGAGGAGATAGAGTGGATGAGCATCACAAAATGCAGAGATTTTTGCAAAAAGAATGATCCAAAAACTTAGTTTTAGTTTCCCACTGAAATCATCTCGGATCTACCGATTTTCAAACTCGGTGATACCAAAGCAGTTTTGGAACCTAAACTAGTGAACTCGGTAGGACCGAGTCACAGTTCGGTGGCACCGAGACTGCTAGGGTTTCACTGAGTTCAAAAATCGGTCACACCGATAAGTAATTCTCGGTCAGACCGAGTCTCACTTGTGCAATGGCATAAGCCAAATCGGTGGGACCGAGTTTTTCAACTCGGTGGGTCCGAGATAGTTTCGGCGGAAACCTAAACCTAGAATTTTCGAATCAAACCTAATCTATGAGCGTTTTGACTTGATAGAGGTTTATCAAACGTGGCTAGAAACAATATGATCACAATGTGCTAGGAATCAGATTGAGGAATAGCACAAAGATCAAGTCCATACCCTAGTTCGGCGGGAACTTGCTACGGCGGCAACGGCGGGGCAGAATTCCCGTTGACGGCGACGGAGACCAGCGACTGGAGGCTGCTGGCGGCGAGAAGACGATCCGGAGACCTCGAGGGCAGAGCAGGCTATCGCGCGGGCGAAGGGGTTCGGAGAAATTTCCAAATTTTGCCCGTGACTATATATAGCCCGACCCTGTCGGTGTGACCGAGTGGAACGACTCGGTGGCACCGAGATTCATAACTGCGTGCAGTTACTGAAACTCGGTGTGACCGAAAGGTTCAAATCGGTTGCACCGAGATCGAAAACCTAGATCAACTTAATGATCTCGATAGGACCGAAAGTGGAGTATCGGTCAGACCGAGAATCATAAAGAGGTTTTGGAAGTTTAAGTCTATGAAGAATCGGGGACTCCGAGCGCTCCTCACACAGAGTGGTTCGAATCTGACTTGATCAAATTTTGTGATGCAGCATGAATAGAGTTTGAGACGAGAAAAGCATAGATAGCTAGAGGAGGTTCTTAGGCATTCTTGTCCATCCACTTGGCAAAAGAAGATAAAACCAAACAATCAAAACAACAAGTGGATGTCCTCGAATGAGTAAAATATGCAATCAGCATGCTCACACAATAAGATGGCAAATGAAATATGTGACAAGACATGCACAACCAATACTAGCATCTATCAAGAAATTTGCGATGACTAGGTCATCTATATATGAGTATATTGACTTAGGAGTCAAGTGAGATCACTTGATCATGGGTCATACTCATCGTTTAAGCTCAAGTGGGGTTACCACTTTTACATAAAGCATTGTTTTGTTCACATCTTTAGAGTTGCTTTAGCTCAAGTCTTAGAGTAAAGCTCCCCCTAGATGTGATATCCCCCCTACGAGGGATGAACTAACCTTGGGTTTTGTCGATGATGACTTCATGTAGATATTGAAGATGTGGATGCTCAATGTTGATGTAGATCTCTTGGAGCTATCCATTTGAGTGAATTGCACTTTCAATACCTACATGGGTTAGTCCCACAAGGAACAAACAAGGATATCCATAGACATAGAGTGATGCACACAAAAGATGATGTCCATGAAAACTTTTAGGTTACCTTG
>NC_053024.1:477643149-477704041 GCF_003073215.2 Triticum urartu
CACCCTTTAATGAGAACGGAAATATTTTAAGGATATAAAAGTAACGAGTTCTCTCATCATTAGTGAACAGGGTGGCTATATCATTTAATTTAGTAAGATGTGCCACAACAGTTTTAGACTCATAGCCATGAAAAGGATCAGATTCAACCAAAGTAATTATATCAGGATCAATAGAGAATTCATAATCCTTATCAGTAACAAAGATAGGTGAAGTAGCAAAAGCAGGGTCAGGTTTCATCCTAGCATTTAGAGATTGCTTATTCCATTTAGCTAATAACCTCTTAAGTTAATAACTATCTCTGCAAGCTAAAATAGCTAAAGAAGATTCTTTATCAAAAACATAACCCTTAGGAATAACGGGCAAGTTTTCATCATCACTTTCATCAATATTATCAGATTCAATATTTTCATTTTCTCTAACCCTAGCAAATTGTTCATCAAGAAATTCAGCAAGTGGCACAGTAGTATCAAGCATAGAAGTAGTTTCATCATAAGTATCATGCATAACAGAAGTGGCATCATCAATAACATGCGACATATCAGAACGAATAGCAGAAGCAGGTTTAGCTGTCGCAAGCTTACTCAAAACAGAAGGTTAATCAAGTGCGGAGCTAGATGGCAGTTCCTTACCTCCCCTCGTAGTTGAGGGATAAATCTTGGTTTTTGGATCTCTCAAGTTCTTCATAATGATAAGCAGATATAAATCCCAAGTGACTCAAAGAATAGAGCTATGCTCCCCGGTAATGGCGCCAGAAAATATTCTTGATAACCCACAAGTATAGGGGATCGCAACAGTTTTCGAGGGTAGAATATTCAACCCAAATTTATTGATTTGACACAAGGGGAGCCAAAGAATATTCTCAAGTATTAGCAGCTGAGTTGTCAATTCAACCACACCTGGAAACTTAATATCTGCAGCAAAGTATTTAGTAGCAAAGTAATATGATAGTAGTGGTAACGGTAGCAAAAGGTAACAGTAGTAAAAGTAGTGTTTTTGGTATTTTGTAGTGATGATAGCAATAGCAACAGAAAGGTAAATAAACGAAGAACAATATATGGAAAGCTCGTAGGCAATGGATTGGTGATGGAGAATTATGTCGGATGCGGTTCATCATGTAACAGTCATAACCTAGGGTGACGCAGAACTAACTCCAATTCATCAATGTAATGTAGGCATGTATTCCGAATATAGTCATACGTGCTTATGGAAAAGAACTTGCATGACATCTTTTGTCCTACCGTCCCGTGGCAGCGGGGTCCTAGCGGAAACTAAGGGATATTAAGGCCTCCTTTTAATAGAGTACTGGACCAAAGCATTAACACATAGTGAATACATGAACTCCTCAAACTACGGTCATCACCGGTAAGTATCCCGATTATTGTCACTTCGGGGTTAACGGATCATACCACATAATTGGTGACTATAGACATGCAAGATAGGATCAGGAACTCTCATATATTGATGAAAACATAATAGGTTCAGATCTGAAATCATGGCACTCGTGCCCTAGTGACAAGCATTAAGCATAGCAAAGTCATAGCAACATCAATCTCAGAACATAGTGGATACTAGGGATCAAACCCTAACAAAACTAACTCGATTACATGATAAATCTCATCCAACCCATCACCGTCCAGCAAGCCTACGATGGAATCACTCACGCACGGCGGTGAGCATCATGAAATTGCTGATGGAGGATGGTTGATGATGACGATGGCGACGGATTCCCCTCTCCGGAGCCCCGAACGGACTCCAGATCAGCCCTCCCGAGAGGTTTTAGGGCTTGGCGGCGGCTCCATATCATAAAACACGATGAATCCTTCTCTCTGATTTTTTTTCTCCCTGAAAGCAAATATATAGAGTTGGAGTTGAGGTCGGAGGAGCTCTAGGGGGCCCACGAGGTAGGGGGGCGCGCCCCCCACCCTCGTGGACAGGTGATGGGCCCCCTGGTTTCATCTTTTGCAGGGATTTTTTATTATTTACGAATAGATGTTCCGTGAAGTTTCAGGTCATTCCGAGAACTTTTGTTTCTGCACATAAATAACACCATGGCAATTCTGCTGAAAACAGCGTCAGTCCGGGTTAGTTTCATTCAAATCATGCAAGTTAGAGTCTAAAACAAGGGAAAAAGTGTTTGGAAAAGTAGATACGACGGAGACATATCATGAAGCAATTACATGGCAATCGCATTTCATACAATAAAGCGACAACCATATGGCTCCTGCCAGTTGTCGATAACTGTGTTACAAAACATGATCATCTCATGCAATAAAATTTAGCATCATGTCTTGACCATATCACATCACAACATGCCCTGCAAAAACAAGTTAGACGTCCTCTACTTTGTTGTTGCAAGTTTTACGTGGCTGATACGGGCTGAGCAAGAACCATTCTTACCTACGCATCAAAAACCACAACGCGGTATAGTGATTACTTTTTGATCTTCAGAAAGAACCCTGTTCATTGAATCTGATTCAACTAAAGTTGGAGAAACTGACACCCACCAGCTACCTGTGTGCGAAGCACGCCGGTAGAACCAGTCTCGCGTAAGCGTCCGTGTAATGTCAGTCTGAGCCGCTTCATCCAACAATACCGCCGAATCAAGAATCAACTAGTGACGGCAAGAAATATGTATATACCCATGCCCAGAACTCCTTTGTGTTCTAGTCGTGTATATAACATCTATGCATAGACCTGGCTCGAATGCCACTGTTGGGGAACGACGCAGTAATTTCAAAAAAATTCCTACACACACGCAAGATCTATCATGGTGATGCATAGCTACGAGAGGGAAGAGTGTTGTCCATGTACCCTCGTAGACCGTAAGCAGAAGCGTTATGACAACGCAGTTGATGTAGTCGTACGGCTTCACGATCCGACCGATCCTAGTACCAAAAGTATGGCACCTCCGCGATCTGCACACGTTCAGCTCGGTGACGTCACACGAACTCTCGATCCAGCTGAGTGTCGAGGGAGAGCTTCGTCAGCACGACGGCATGATGACGGTGATGATGAAGCTACCGGCGCAGGGCTTCGCCTAAGCACTACGACGATATGACCAAGGTGGATTATGGTGGAGGGGGGCACCGCACATGGGTAAGACAATGATCAACTTGTGTGTCTATGGGGTGCCCCCCTCCCCCGTATATAAAGGAGTGGAGGAGGGGGGAGGGCCGGCCCTCTATGGCGCGCCCTAGGGGAGTCCTACTCCCACCGGGAGTAGGATTTCCCCCTTCCAAGTAGTAGGAGTAGGAGAGAAGGAAGGGGAGGAGAGGGGGAAGGAAAGGGGGGCCCACCCAATTCTGATTGGGCTAGGGGGCACGCCTCCCACCTTTTCCCTTCCTCTCCTCTATTCCACTAAGGCCCATATACTCCCCGGGGGGTTCCGGTAACCTCCCGGTACTCCGGTAAATGCCCGAACTCACCCGGAACCATTCTGATGTCCAAACATAGTCATCCAATATATCGATATTTATGTCTTGACCATTTCGAGACTCCTCATCATGTCCGTGATCATATCCGGAACTCCGAACTACCTTCGGTACATGAAAACACATAAACTCATAATACCGATCGTCACCGAACGTTAAGCGTGCGGACCCTACGGGTTTGAGAACTATGTATACATGACCGGGACTCATCGCCGGTCAATAACCAATAGCAGAACCTGGATGCTCATATTGGTTCCTACATATTCTATGAAGATCTTTATCGGTCAAACCGCATAACAATATACGTTGTTCCCTTTGTCATCGGTATGTTACTTGCTCGAGATTCGATCGTCGGTATCTCAATATCTAGTTAAATCTCGTTACCGGCAAGTCTCTTTACTCGTTCTGTAATGCATCATCCCACAACTAACTCATTAGTCACATTGCTTGCAAGGCTTATAGTGATGTGCATTACCGAGAGGGCCCAGAGATACCTCTCCGATACTTAGAGTGACAAATCCCAATCTCAATCTATGCCAACTCAACAAACACCATCGAAGACACCTGTAGAGCATCTTTATAGTCACCTAGTTACATTGTGACGTTTGATAGCACACTAAGTGTTCCTCCGGTATTCGGGAGTTGCATGATCTCATAGTCATCGGAACATGTATAAGTTATGGAGAAAGCAATAGCAATAGACTAAACGATCATCGTGCTAAGCTAACGGATGCGTCAAGTCATTCACATCATTCTCTAATGATGTCATCCCATTAATCAAATGACAACTCATGTCTATGGTCAGGAAACATAACCATCATTGATTCAACGAGCTAGTCAAGTAGAGGCATACTAGTGACACTCTGTTTGTTTATGTATTCACACATGTACTAAGTTTCTGGTTAATACAATTCTCTTTTTGTGAATCTTTTTCTAGTCATGTTGATCTCCCTAAAGAGAAGTGGTTTAAATATCATCCTCCTATTAAATAAGAAATTAAAGAACCGGTAGTTGCTAAAGAAGAAACTATCATCTATAGTGTTGATCCAGTTGTTCCTACTTCTTACATCGAGAAACCACCTTTTCCTGTTAAGATAAAAGAACATGCTAAGGTTTAAACTATGGTCCATAGAAGTAATATCAAAGAACCTAAACCCCCTGAGCAAATCAAAGTAGAACCTAGTGTTGCTATGGTTAAGGATCTCTTGGTCAATAATATTGGTGGGCATGTTATTTAGTTCATTGGTGAAGCTGCTAGAGTTGCCAAACCCGATGGGAAAGATAAACATAGACCCGTTGTTGGCATGCCCGTTGTCTCATTTAAAATAGTAGATCACTGTTATCATGGTCTATGCGACATAGGTGCTAGCATGAGTGTTATTCCTTTTATCTTATATCAAGAAATTATGAATGACATAGCACCCGCTGAAATAGTCGCCAGACAGTTTTCTTCTACGCACCGTGTGTGATGCATTCAATAACGCAAACGATAAAATTGTTAATATCGTGTGGCACCGCTATCACATATGATTTAATGGGGAAATTGTGTGTGATGTACCTGCGAACGGAAATGTTTTCCTTGGAGTGACTATGTGGGATGTATATACGAACGGGAACGCACTTCTTGGATTAACTATGTGGGATGTACATACTAACAGAAATGTATTCCTTGGATTGAGTGTGTGGAATGTACATACGAACGGGGCCGTTTAGCGGGGATTGACTGTGTGGGATGTACTTACGACCGGAAAGGATTTCGCCTGTATAATTGTATTTTTAGCACAACTATATGTATAACCGTATTTGATCGCTCGCCGGTCGCACACGACCTCATTTTGCTGAGCGTGTGTGCCAGGAGGGCATATCCCCAACGGCTTCTGGGTCGTGTGGGAAGGACCCCCCCCCTATCGCAGCCACTCACTAGGCGACGGTTTAGAACGTCATCACGGAAATGGGTTAAAAACCGTTTGTATAGCACCTCGCTATACCAGTGTAACGTCATACTCTCAATATTCTTCTAGGACTATCATTACACTTAATGATATCGTAAGTTTCGAAAAACATGATCACTAACAACACTTGAGCCAATCTTAGAGGCAAGACTCGAAACCTAATCTTTACCGCCTATGATTCCACATGTGCATATGAGTTTTCCACCGAATCTCATATTCCATGATCATAGCAGATATATCATGAAACATAAACTCTTAATTATGAACATTGAAATATAATAATACATATTATTGCCTCTAGGGCATATTTCCAAAAGTCTACCATTTGCACTAGGGTCAATAATCTAGTTAGCACATTTTCTTTTACACCAAAGGCAATCCGGTGTTTGTTCCTGCTTCGCGTGTGGTATAGCCTTCGTCCTATCAGATCTTGACAACTTCAGATCTGTGTGTAGCATTTGCATATTTATGCATCTATCATGCTTTCACAAGAATTCATAATTTATGTGAAACAGGCTTTGTATATATTGAATCACTGTCAGGACCTTTGATTCCTTAGATTGAGCTATGGAACCACTATTGGGAACAGTGCTCCATTTGCACAATCATCTAGAAACCATACCAAGTTCATAAATGAACATTTGACTCATCACCCTCTATTGTTGCTTCTAAAGCAACAATATACCGAGCCTTCTATTATAGAATTCACCACAGTAACTTTCTTGGACAAATTCCAACTTACCGTGCCACCATAAATCATTTAATTAGAATCAAAAATCGCTTGGAGCACTAATGCAAATTTTATCGATGTACTACTTACAGTGAGTCTATATTGATGTAACTCCTTACAACAATCTCTTCATCTTCTCCATATGCAAGAAACATGTCGTTAGTACTTAATGACATTTTCCCTATTGCCCCATGATCAACAATTTGGTCATTCTGATAATTTTACTCACAACTTATCTAGAGTACTAGACATATCTGGTTGTTTACATACCATGGAATGTTTTTAACACAAGTGTGATTAAAATCATGTATTTCGCTCATCAGTGTTTCAGGATACCGATTCTTGCTTAAAAATCCTTCCATGCAACTTTGACAGGAAACTCTTCTTGTGTATTTCATACTAAACTGCTTTAGTATTATATCAATATGTATTTTGGCTAAACCCGATTAAGCACTAGTATCTCCATAGACCATTATACCTAATACTAGGACTATATATTGCCTAAGTACTTTACTGAAAAAACTAGTTTCAATAAAGTCTTAATCCATGTCTAGAAATTTATATAATTTCCAATCAAAAATGTGTCATGCACATATAGTGTTTGGAAATATTATCATACTCCCACTTACTTTCTTGTAAATACAAGCATCTTCACTTTCCTCGATGAAATCAAATTATTTGACCATTTCATCAGTAGGAAGATTCCAACTCCACTATGTTCGCATCAGATCATTATAGGATCTCTTGAAGTTTTCACACTTACTAGAATCCTCTGGATCGATAAAATTACCTTGGACCGTATCAAATATACAAGCTTGGTTCTATTTCCATCTCACGGGATTCATTTTGACATCCATCTATTATATATCATAATTGAAATATTTAGTAGTTGCTACCTTAACCCGAACTTACTTTAAGTATTGTTATGGTGAGACAATCTCGTCATAGTTAACTCTTTGATCTTGCCATGAATTATTTATAACAAGTCAAGCACTATGAAACATTTTTATCTTTGTTAGTTTATAGATCCATTACAATTCTTAAGACTCTAAGTCTTTCAAAGGGTTCATCAAGTTCTAATCTTGATTTATGTGTATGGATACTATCTCTGTAGAGATCCGACCTCAAACGGTCAAATCTCTGTGTATAAGTGTCATCCTTGGATCAGTAATGCTGACACACACAGTACTCGAGGATTTATAACAGAGTGCAATCTCACACTTATTGCATCGAATGTCTCAAAGAGAGTACTTATTACAATAATATGGCTGAAGTCCATCTAAATAAGATAACTGCGAAAGCTTCGAGGGTAAATGAGTCCATCAACTCCAACGGCATAGCTGAGTGCATGACAACGACCTAGCGTACCTTACTCTTCGTCTGAAAACTCTACAACATAATATGTTGCAGCCTGTGTAGGTCAGCACATGGAATATGCTAGAAAAATAACATTGTAGAGCAATGAACATGTAACAGCTATAACTACATGCATATTTGGCTGGTGGAGGCTCTATGGTTATTTTTGCACAAATCTAGTTTTTCCCTACAACAAAGGAATAGATTTTATTTAACTACAAAGTTTGTCGAAAACATTGAGAAGGTTCCTCCAACACAATTCCCAAATTAATAATCATCAACCCAACAAATTAATTAAGTAGAGTGATGAGATCAAATCAATAATTCAAGTACCAGATACTCAAGATGTCCATAACCGGGGACACGGCTAACCATGATTAGTTTATACACTATGTAGAAGTTTGCGCACTTTTCCCCACAAGACTCGATCTCCTCCGTTGTATTTCTCACACTGCATGGTGTTTGAGAAACAGATGACCGAGATACAGTCTTTCAGAAGCATTAACTCTTTACTCTGGGTAGACAGTACCACCTGCATCCCCTACATCTGCTAGCCTACCATTGAAAGAGGTCACACAACTTACTTAACTATGCTAGAGCCCATAATGGCTTGTGGCTGCACACGGAAGTTTCTAGAATGAATAATCTCATGATCCCTTTGAGCCTGGGTGGCGAACCGTAGGATGATCACACGGATACTCCGGAATATCCCAGGACAACACTGGATTGCTCCAGGTGCCTAGACAACCACTGGGTGCTCCAGGGTGCCTCAACCAATCCATGCAGATGTGTATTTAGGTAGCCACCTTAAGTTTAACTATTAATTAAATTCTCACATCTGTCATGCATCTCTCAAACCCAAACCACGTTTACGAGCATAGCATAGCAGTATAAGCATAACGTAGAAGTAACTCCCAGGGTTTGAAATAAAGACAATAGGTTCTACCTCATCAACTACTTCCCGATACCCACATGTTAAATAGATCCTACTCATGCAATGTTTGAGGATTGAAACTAAGGCATAAAAAATGGGTAACAAGGGATATGATCAAAGTGTTACTTGCCTGACTGACGATCTGGAAACCCTAGTAACTTGTAGTAGCATGCTTCGCACTCCGGAAACTCTATTGTAAACAATAGCATAGATAAGCACTCAAGCATAGTATGCAAGGATAAAACTCACAGGAAAAGATCCAAACTGAAAGTTCAACTGAAGAGCTTCGATTTGCAAAAAGAATCAATCGAACCGGAGTTACGAAAATCAAACTATGATCAAAAGAAGTTCAAACTCAAATCTGCTTGAAACCAAATTATAAGTTCTCAAAACCATGTTCAAGTTGATTATCTAGAAAGAGGGGAACAAGACGAAGATTTTGGCGTTAGTTTCACTGGATTTGGACAAACGAGCAAAAAGTTGCGAGCATTTGAAGATCAGGGACTAATCTATGATAAAAGTATGTGCGGATAGGTCCCTGGCCGAAAAATAAAATAAAAAGAAAAACCTAACAAGCAAACGTTCGCTACGAAACCCTAACGAATGAAAACGTTCGCTACCACGGATTAACGGACGAACGTCCGCAAATTAGATCTGATCGGAAAAACTGAGAAAAACCCTAACCCTAAAAAAATAAACCGGGAGAAAAACCAAGGGGAAAACCGGCTCGGTTTTTTACTGGTTAACCGGACTTGACCGGCGGTGGCAACGGCAACAGTAGTGGCGCGGCGGCTCTGGCGAGACGGCGAGGCAGGGCGACGGTGCGGCGGTGAGGTGGCGGAGTGCGGTGGCGTGGCAGCGGGGGGGCGCGGGCGGCGGCTTGCGGCATGGCGCAGCTTGTCGAGGAGGCGGGCTGCGGCGCCGGGTGGTGTGAGGAGGAGGGGCGGCGGCGGCGGCTCGCCTTTTAAATGCCGAGGGGGAGCGACTTGCGGCAGGGGGCAGTGCTGGGGAGTCTGGCTCAGACTCCCTAGGCGTCCGTGCGGCGGCGGGACACCTCCCGCCCGGGAGGAAGGCAGCGGCGGCCTGGTGGGCTGGCTGGGCCTTCGGCCCGATCGGTCCGAAACCTTTTTTTAAATAAATTTCTCCCGAATGGAAAAATTCTAATAAAATATACAAAAATTCTAAAAATACCAGAAACAATTTTCACCGTCTAAGTCTAATATTTAGAACAAGGTGAACATTTTTCTGGCCTAAATATGCAATTTTCAAAAATGCATATTTTTCTAATTCAAATAAAATCCAAATAAAAATATAAATTTGACTTCAAAATTTCTCCTCCAATATTTCTCTCTTTTGAACAAGTCATTTTATCTTCTCTCATTTATTTTTATTATTGGAAATAATTGGAGAGAAATATATTAAAATCAAATTGATCCTCTTTTCAAATATGATAAAAATTCAAATATGAAAATTTGTGAAATCCCCAACTCTCTCATTGGGTCCTTGAGTTGCTTAAGATTTCTAGGATCACAACCAAAATGCAAATAAAATATGATATGCATATCATGACCTATGTAAAACACCCAAATTGAAAATTGGAATGTTACAAACCTACCCCCCTTAAGATGAATCTCGCCCTCGAGATTCGGGTTGGCTAGAAAATAGGTGTGGGTGGTCTTTCCGTAGGTCTTCCTCTCGCTTCCAGGTGGCCTCATCCTCGGTATGGTGGCTCTACTGAACTTTGCAAAACTTGATAACCTTGTTGCGTGTAACTCGGCTGGCAAACTCGAGAATCTTTACAGGTTTCTCCTCGTAGGTCAGATCACTCTCCAACTGAATTGCTTCCAGGGGCATTGTATCTCTTGGAGGAATATCGGCCATCTCCTCATGGCACTTCTTCAACTAGGAAACGTGAAACACATCGTGAACTCCTGACAATCCTTCAGGTAACTCCAATTTGTAGGCAACTTCTCCCATACGCTCCAGAACTCGGTATGGTCCTACAAATCTCGGGGCTAACTTTCCCTTAACTCCAAATCGTTTAACTCCTCGGAGTGGTGACACACGAAGATATGCTCTGTCTCCAATCTCATAAACTACCTCCTTGTGTTTAGTATCGGCGTAACTCTTCTGCCTGGACTGAGCTACCTTCAGTCTATCTCGAATCAACTTAACCTTCTCTTCAGACTCTTTGATCAAATCTGGTCCAAACAACTGACGGTCTCCGACTTCATCCCACATCAACGGTGTCCTGCACCTCCTTCCATACAAAGCTTCAAAAGGTGACATCTTCAAACTAGTCTAATAACTGTTGTTGTAGGAGAACTCTGTGAAAGGCAAATTTTCATCCCAACTAGATCCATAATCTAGCGCACAAGCTCTCAACATGTCCTCCAGAATCTGATTGACTCTCTCGGTCGGTCCATTTGTCTGCGGATGAAAGGCTATACTGAACTCTAGCCTAGTACCCAAAGTCTGGTGCAGCTGATTCCAAAACTTCGAGGTAAAATGTGTCCCTCTATCTAATATGATGGTCCTCAGAACTCCATGCAGACATACGATCCTAGTCATATATATCTTGGCCAACTTCGCGCTTGTATATGTGGTTTTCACGGGATAAAGTGAGCTACCTTGGTTGAGCGATCAACTAGTACCCAGATTGAATCATATCCCGATCGTGTCCTGGGTAATCCGGTGATGAAATCCATGCCAAGCTTGTCCCACTTCCATTCGGGTATTGGCATAGGCTGAAGTAATCATGCTGGCTTCTAATGTTCTACCTTCACTCTCTGACATACATCACATACTGCTACATACTCGACAATATCCTTCTTCTTACCCGTCCACCAGAAATGTTCCTTTAAATCCAAATACATCTTGGTGTTTCCAGGGTGTATCGAGTATGGCGAGTCATGGGCCTCCTGAAGTATTAACTTCCTGATCTCCGCATTATTGGGCACATATACATGATCCTCAAACCATAAGGTTTCGTGCTCATCCTCACGAAAAGCCTTGGCTTTGCCTTTGCTCATTTTCTCCTTTATCTCAGCAATTTCATTATCATCCTTCTGAGCCTCTCGAATCTTTCCCAATAATGTATACTGAACCTCCATTGTTGCAACAAAACCTCTTGGAACTATCTCCAAACGAAGTTCCTTGAGATCTTCGACTAACTCCTGCGGTAATCGTCCGCTTACGAGGGTATTGACATAACTTCTGCGGCTCAAGGCGCCTGCTATGACATTGGCCTTTCTTGGATGATAATGTAGCTTCATATCATAATCCTTTATTAGTTCCAACCACCTCCTCTGCATGAGATTCAACTCCTTCTACGTGAAAATGCACTTCAAACTCTTATGATCCATGTATACATCACAACGGTTTCCAATAAGAAAATGTCTCCGGGTCTTGAGCGCATGCACTATGGCTGCTAACTCCAAATCATGTGTGGCATAATTCAACTCATGAGGTCGAAGCTGCCATGAGGCATATGAAACAACTCTTCCATCTTGCATAAGTACACCTCCAAGTCCCAAGCGAGAAGCTTCACAATAAACTTGGAAATCCTTGTGTATATCTAGAAGAATTAGCACTGGGCTGTAACCAAACGTTTCTTCAACTCTTGAAAACTGGCTTCACAATCTTCAGTCCACTTGAACTTGGTGTCCTTCTTCAACAACTCTGTCATGGGTTTCGCAGTCTTGGAAAAATTCTCAATGAACCTCCTATAATATCCTGTGAGTCCCAGAAAATTGTGGATCTCTCCAACTAAGGTGGGTGACAACCACTCAGTGACCGACTGAACCTTGGTAGGGTCTACGGCTATACCTTCTCCTAATATAACATGTCCAAGAAATCCAACTTCCTTCAACCAAAACTCACACTTGCTAAACTTGGCATACAGTTGATGTTCCCTGAGCTTCTCGAGAACTAAGCGCAAGTGTTCCTTATGTTCCTCTTCATTCTTCGAGTATACCAAAATATCATCAATCAACACCACAACAAACTTATCCACAAACTCCATGAACACCTTATTCATCATACTCATAAAATAGGTAGGGGCGTTAGTCAGTCCAAAAGACATGACCTTGTACTCATATAGCCCGTACCTTGTAGTAAAAGTTGTCTTAGGTATATCCTGTTCTCGGATCTTCAACTGGTGGTATCCTGATCGAAGATCGATCTTGGAGAATACTTTAGCTCCCTGCAACTGGTCAAACAAATCATTTATCACCGGTAGTGGGTACTTGTTCTTGATCATTACTTCATTCAAAGCCCGATAATCAACAACCATTCTCAAAGATCCATCCTTCTTCTCAACTAAGAGCACTGGGGCTCCCCACAGTGAAGAACTTGGTCAGATATAACATTTCTCCAATAACTCCTTAATTTGTTTCTTAATTTCCTCCAGATCAATTGCGGGCATCCGATACGGTCTCTTCGATATTGGTCTGGTGCTTGGCAGCAGCTCTATCAAAAACTCTATGTCTCGATCTGGCGGCATGCCTGGTAATTCCTCTGGAAATACATCAGGGCAATCCTTCACAACAGGCACTTCTTCCTGAACAACTCCCGAGAGAGAATTCACTTGGGACCTCCTTGGCGCATGCCTCGATACATACTTGATTCTCTTTCCCTCCGAGGTGGTGAGTAAAATGGACTTACTAGCACAGTCGATGTTTCCTCCATACTTTGATAGCCAATCCATGCCTAGTATTATATCCAATCCTCGTGACTCCAAAATTATTAGGTCTGAGGGGAAAACATGGCTACCAATGGTTAATGGTAACCGATCACACCATCGGCTGGCCATATACTCTGCTCCTGGCGAGCTTACTAACATGGGTGACCTAAGGGCTAAGGTTGGCAACTTAAACTTGTCCACAAATCCCCTTGATATGTATGAATGCAATGCACCGGTTTCAAAAAGAACGAGAGCAGTAAATGACTTAATCAAAAACTTACTGATCACTGCGTCAGGCTGTTGTTCAACCTCCTCCCCGTTGATGTGGTTCACCTGACCTCTGGTGAAAGGGTTTGGATTCTTCCTTGAGCTTCCATTGCCATTTCCATTATTTGCTTCAGGACATTCAGTGGTGTAGTGTCCAGTCTTCCCGCACTTGAAACAAGTAATGTGACTTAGATCCTTCCTGGCGGGTGTTGCTGGGTTGGAACGGTTCTGTCCGTTGTTTCCTCCATTCCCATTCCCATTCTTAGGGCCACTATGGTTATGTGAACTCCCTCCATTGTGAGTATGGCCTCCATGGTTATGGGTGTAACCTCCCGAGTTAGGGGTAAAGCGAGGCTTCTACTGAGCTCCAGAATTGTACTTCCCCTGTCCATGCTTCCTTTTGCGGCTCTCTATCTGCTGCTGCTTGCCTTCGATCATAAGGGCCCTATCTACCAACTCCTGGTAGTTATTGAATGTTGCCACCATCAACTGCATACTCAGCTCATCATTCAGCCCTTCCATAAACTTCTCCTGCTTCATGGCATCTGTGGCCACATCATCTGGGGCATAGCAAGCTAACTTACTAAACTCATCCACGTACTGCCCCACAGTACGATTTCCCTGGCGTAAGTTGCGAAACTCGCGCTTCTTCATACTCATTGCTCCAGTTGAGACATGGGCTATGTAGAAAGCTTGCTAAAACTGATCCCATGTGACATTGGCTATGGGAAAAGTGGTTGTGTAATTCTCCCACCATGAGGCTGCGGGTCCATCCAATTGATGTGCGGCAAAGCGCACCTTCTCAGCATTTGTGCAACCTGTGGTGGTCAGCTCCCTTCCAATCCTGCGGAGCCAGTCATCAGCAACAATTGGCTCGGTGCTACTGGAAAACACCGGCGTATTCAACCTCAGAAAACGGGCTAAGTTGTCAACTGGAGGTGGTGGCGGCGGGTTGTTATTGTTGTTGTTGTTGTTGCCTTGGTTATGGACTAGTAGCTACGTCAAGGTATTCTGCTGTTGGATCAACTGGGTGAGCTCCGGTGGGAAGACAAATCCGGGGTCACGTCTCGGAGGCATCTGATAGGTTTAGAGGGGTGAGAATAGAATAGAGTGGGGTCTAAGGAGAAAAACACTACCCATATGCACATGAGACAAACACATTCATAATCACACCACTCAATTCAAACAAGGGCATACAATCGATCTAACTACCGTTACAAAATACTCGGACTACTACTATATACATGGGGAAATACTACTGATAATTTGGTGGTTGACTAGAAATTTTGATCGGAGGAAGATTCCATGATATCTTCTCTAGCTTCGTCTTCATAATCATCATCTCTATCGGGGTCGGATTCGGTGTCGTCGATGATGATGTATTCTTCGGGATGGTTGTCCTCTCCTGGCGCAGGGTCTCCCATGAATATCCCCAGCTTCTTCTTCAGGTCTTCATTCTTCTCGAGTAGTACTGCAATTTCCTCTTCATATCCATCGCGTGTAGACTTGAGTTCCTCTTCCAGCTCCATGTTCCGGGTCATCACCTTGTTCATGTCCATCATGCTGGCGCACATCTGGTTCTCCTGACAACGAATGTGTTGGTTTAACTCCTGGATGTAGGCTGCAATGGACTTGTCCCTCCTGGTGCAGATCATCTCCCATTGCTCATCTCGGCGTCCACATATCTGGTAGATGGTGTTGAGGGAGTCCTGGATTAGGGGGTCCTCGGGCGTCCGGACTATGGTATGTGGGCCAGACTAATGGATTGTGAAGATGCAAGACTGAAGACTCTCAGCCGTGTCCAGATGGAACTCTGCTTGGCGTGGAAGGCAAGCTTGAAGTCCCAATATGAAGATTCCTTTCTCTGTAACCGACTTTGTACAACCCTAGTCCCCCTCGGTGTCTATATAAACCGGAGGGCTTAGTCCGTAGGGGGGACAATCACAATCAGATAGGCTAGACTTCTAGGGTTTTAGCCATTATGATCTCGTGGTAGATCAACTCTTGTAACCCCCATACTCATCAATATTAATCTAGCATGATGTAGGGTTTTACCTCCATCGAGAGGGCCCGAACCTGGGTAAACATTGTGTTCCCTGTCTCCTGTTACCATCAACCTCAGACACACAGTTCGGGACCCCCTACCCGAGATCCGCCGGTTTTGACACCGACATTGGTGCTTTCATTGAGAGTTCCGTTGTGTCGTCGCCAAGAGGTTCGATGGCCCCGTCAATCATCCACAACAACATTATTCAGGGAGAAACCTTCCTCCCTAGACAGATCTTCGTGTTCGGCGGCTTCCCACAGCGGGCCAACTCGCTTGGCCATCTAGAGTAGATCGATAGCTACACCCCTGGCCATTAGGTCAGATTTGGAAGCTTGAACTATGTCGCGGACATCCGCGGAGACTTGACCTTCGACAGATTCGAGACCGCGGCAGTAGCCGCTCCCTGTCACCACGATGAACATGGCTTAAATCTGTCATCGAACTACACCCAGGAGATAGAACATGTAGCTACTTCGGCTCTAGATCCGGAGCAGGTCACGCCATCCGAGGATGGGAGGCTCAACCCCACCATGGAGGCCGTAGACTCAGCGGAGTTGGAGCCGCACACATACCCAACATCAAGTGAGATCTGTGTTGCCAGAACCTCAGACACGTTTCCGGCTACGGGTTCCGAAGCATGTGCGTCCGCGCACGACGAGCTTGATCGGGTGTCGGTCGTTGAATTCAGCTCCGCGGACATCTTCCGGCACTCGCCCTTAGGCGACATGCTAAACTCATTTAAAACACTCTCCTTAGCGGGGGACTCACAACCGAATTATATCCTGTTCGAACTAGAGGCTGATGACGAATTTCGCTTCCCACCCCCCGCCCACTTAATAGCCACTCTAGAAGACTTAACTGACATGCTTGATTACGGCTCCGATGATATCAACGGTATGGACGACGATGCCGGAGAAGAAGAGGCCCAAAACCCGCCGTTTACCGGATGTTGGACGGCCACTTCCTCATATTATGTATACATGGTGGATGCACCAAAAGAGAATAGCAGCGATGACAAGGAAGATGCAGTTGAGGATAAACCTCCCAAGATACAACCAAAGCGCTGGCATCAGTGGCGCTGCTCTAAGTCACGCCGCAGCAAAGACAGCAACACCGGCACAGGAGAACATAACACTCCAGACGGTGCCAAAGACAATGAATACCCCGTTGAGGCAGCTGCCGAACAAAATGAACAGGAAGACATGCAAGTTAGCCCTGGTGAACAGGCCACGCACGAAGACTCGGAGGACAGTAATTATCTTCCGCTCTCCGAGGATGAGGCAAGCCTCGGCATCGAGGATTTTATCGTGCCTGAGGAACCTCTCGAGCAGGAGCGCTTCAAGCGCCAGCTAATAGCCACTTCAAGGAGCCTGAAAAAGAAGTAGCAACATCTTCAAGTTGATCAAGACCTGCTCAACGACAGATGGACCAACATCCTGGAAGTTGAGGAGTACAGCCTCAAGCGACCGCTCAAAAGTTACCCGAAGCGCAAATTATTACCTCAATACGATGACGAGGCGCTGGAGCCCGTGCCATCAGCGCACAATGCGATTGACCGACAACCACGTGGTCGGGACAAAGAGGCAACCCAAGCCAAACACCGGCCCGTACCACCTCACCATAAAGACAGAGACAAAGCTGCTCAGAGATACACACATGATCTTCGACAGGGCCTGAAGAATAAAGCAGGTCCGGCCAGATCGATCTATGTATCACGGGGGTGTGCCCCGATGTGCGACGACGGCTATCGAGCCGAACATGGTAAGTATAGTTACGTCCGAGCGAAAATCACAGACAGACTCCATCCGAAGTATGTCGCGACCCGGCCCGATATAGAGGTGCCGCACCCCCCCCCTCTGCTTCACTGATGAAGTAATGGAACATGAATTACATGAATTCCTAGAAGGGTTCAAACCCATCAATATCGAATCATATGATGGAACCACAGATCCTGCGGTATGGATTGAAGACTTTATTCTCCATATTCACATGGCGCGCGGCGATGATCTTCATGCCATCAAATACCTACCCCTAAAACTCAAGGGGCCAGCCCGACACTGGCTGAATAGCCTGCCCGAAAACTCTATTGGTAGCTGGGAGGACTTGGAAGAAGCCTTCCTTGACAACTTCCAAGGTACATATGTTCTACCTCCGGATGCCGATGACTTAAGTCACATAATACAACAGCCCGGAGAGTCAGCCAGGAAATTCTGCACTAGATTCTTAACCAAAAAGAACCAGATCTTCGACTGTCCGGACGCCGAAGCCTTGGCGGCATTTAAACATAGCATACAGGACGAATGGCTCGCTCGATGCCTCGACCAAGAAAAGCCAAAGTCCATGGCAGCCTTCATGGCACTCATGACTCGCTTTTGCGTAGGCGAAGATAGCTGGCTAGCCCGCAGTAATAACAATACAAGCGAACCTGGCACTTCAGAAGCCAGAAACAGCAACGGCAAGCCCCGGTACGACAAACATAGACGTCAAGGAAACGGTGATAATATGTACCGAGGACACAGCGGTCAACGCCGGATTCAATGGCTCCAAGTCCAGTCAGCGGAAGAAGCCATATAAAAGAAATAATCAGGGCCCTTCTAGCCTGGACCGCATACTCGATCGCCCATGTCAGATCCATGGCACCCCTGATAAACCAGCCAATCATACCCACAGGAGTAGTTGGGTCTTCAAATAGGCTGGCAAGTTAAATGCCGAAGATAAAGAGAAGGGGTCGCAAAGCGAGAACGACGACGAGGACCTCGTGCACCGAACACAGAGGGACAGAAGAAGTGTCCTCCTCAAATCAAAACAGTGAACATGATATATGCCACCCATATCCCCAAGAGGGAGCGCAAACGCGTGCTCAGGGACGTCTATGCGATAGAGCCAGTCGCCCCAAAATTCAACCCATGGTCGTCATGCCCGATCACTTTCGATCATAGGGATCATCCGACCAGTATCCGTCATGGCGGGTCAGCCGCACTAGTCATCGACCCAATAATTGATGGATTTCATCTCATATGAGTCCTCATGGATGGCGGCAGCAGCCTCAACCTGCTTTACTAGGATACAGTGCGCAAAATGGGCATCGATCCATCAAGGATCAAGCCCACCAACACCACCTTTAAAGGAGTTATACCAGGTGTAGAGGCCTGGTGCTCGGGCTCAATCACATTGGAGGTCGTCTTTGGATCTCCGGAGAACTTCCGAAGCGAGGAGTTAATCTTCGATATTGTCCCCTTCCGCAGTGGCTATCACGCACTGCTCGGACGAACTGCGTTTGCCCGATTCAATGCAGTGCCGCACTATGCTTATCTCAAGCTCAAGCTGCCCGGACCACGCGGTGTCATAACAATCAATGGAAACACGGAGCTCTCCCTCCGTACCGAGGAGCACACCGCTGCCCTGGCAGCAGAAGTACAGAGCATCCTCTGTAAGCAGAACCTTAATTCATCAGCCGAACTCCCGGACACTGTCAAACGAGTCCGGACTACTCTGCAGCAAGACAGCCCAGCTCGTCAAGAGCTCTACTAGCAACTCGGCCTCCGTCCCCGTCCCAACCAAGAATTGGCATTCGTACCACGCGTACATAACTATGCACTCAAAATACCATGGGCATAGACGGAGGCATAACTATATATCTTGTGATCCATAATACGGCTCGACCACTCCTGGACACACATACTTTCCATTTTTTTCTTTTTTTCCTCCTCAGGTTTCCTTTCCGCAGGTCCATCTCGCTGGCCTCATAATTGGTCCTTTCGAAGAACGGACACACCAAGGTGGCAAGTAGCACAGACGTGCGGGGGAATCTCTAGATTTCCCTCTTGGCGATCACTCTACCAGTTTTCAGGACCCGTACGCAGCTCCTCCTTGGTCTTGGCATGTTAAATAGCCATTGTTGCTTCTCACACCCCTTTGTTTTTTTCACGTACGCTTTGACGTATTAATTAAAACTATAATGGAATCAGTTTGCGGCCCAACATATGTGGCACTAGCTTCTTCTTTATTTTTATTTTTTGCTATTTTAATTTGCATCCGTACACCTTGGTACGTCGTAATCCGCAGAGGGCTTTATTGCGCCCCATACTATGGCAACAAGTCCGAACACTACTACGGTATAGTTTGGCACCCCGAATTTAGCATTATATGCATTTGGCTCCGAATCATGTCTTTGGTCAATAGTTGAGTTGCCCAGCTCCTGTGCTTACTACCTTACGTTCTGCTATATTGTCTAGGGTAGTAAAGGGAGAACTACTGCGATTGTGTCCCGGTTTATCCGGATGAGCTCCTCGGTAGAGAAAGCCAAAAACTGACTGTCATGATGCGGCATTAGCCGGTCAGCTCTTCGGAGGTTTCAAATCTTTAGCGATTTTTTCCTGCATTATGTGACGAATATGTTCTCATCCGATCAGGTGTTTACAACACCCTAGTCTGGATACTAGGGGTTGTGCCTATATTTTCATCGTCAAACTCCTATGGCTAAGTGAGAGTAATAAAGCCACATACTCCGATTGCCTGGTTCGTTGCGCTAAACACCTCCTTTAAGGACCAAACTCTTGGATAAAGAGTGTTGAGATTCATCCCGAACACCCCCGTACTACCTACGTGGGGGCTGAAGCCGACGACTAGCCAACTCTCAGATTTGATGAAATGCCCGCACAGGAGGCAAAACTCTAAATAAACAAACAGCAAAGCATAATATTACATATCAAGCCTTGTTTTCATTATACAGGACAGGATTACATGAATGTATTCACTCAAAAATAATGTCCTTAGCACATTGCTCCACCACAATGTGGGATCCCTTCAGAACATCTTCAAAATACCGCTCGGGCGTGCAGTGCTCCTTGCCCACGGGCGGCCCTTCGGTCGCGAGCTTGACGGCGTCCATCTTCGCCCATTGTATCTTGACACGGGCGAAGGCCATCTGCGCACCTTCTATGCAAACCGACCGCTTGATGGCGTCAAGCCGAGGGCAGGCATTCACCAGCCGCTTCACGAGGCCGAAGTAGTTGCCGGGTATAGCTTCTGCAGGCCATAGCCAGATTATTAAATCCTTCATGGACAGTTCGGCCACCCTATGCAGCTCGACCAGCTGCTTCAGCTGGTCGCTAAAAGCCACCGGATGTTCTGCTGCAAGATATTGCGACCAGATGATCTTCTCCCATGAGCTCCTCTCTTTGGCTCGGAAGAATGCCGCAGTGTCAGAAACACTGTGGGGCAGATCCGCAAACGCCCCTGGAGAACTCCAAATCCGGGTTAGCATGAGATATCTCTTCTTCACATACTTGCTCTGCATAATAAAAGCCTTACCCACTGCAATTTTCTTGGCCTCCTGGATTTCCTGGAGGGCGCCCTGGGCTTTGACCCGGGCCTCTTGTGCACTTCGACGAGCCTGGGCAAGTTCGGACTCTTGGTCTGCATTCTGGCGCTCCAAGGCCTCGCACTTCTTCACGGCGTCCTGCAGCTCCTGTTGGACCTCGCCGACCCTGGCCTCGTGCTTTCCGCGGGCGGCCTGCTCGTCTGCCGCTCTCTTCTGGGCTTCGGCCAGCGCTGCCCTGAGGGTTTGCACCTCGGACGCTGCCCCTACAAATTATCACACGATCAACACAAGCAATTCACATCTTGCTATATTTGAATAGGTCGTCACATACCCTGCTTGTCCGCAAGCTGCCTTCTCGCACGACCGAGCTCTTCCTCGGTCTGCTCCAACCTCTGCTTCAGTCCGGAGACTTCGGCAACATGGGAAGTCGCGGCTAGCAGCGACGCCTGCTTATTCACAAAGACATATAAAATTAGTCTCCTGTGACAAACTATTTGATCCTCTATTCGACTTTTCCTTCCGAACACCGGACAGAGTCTCAGGGGCTACTGTCTATACTATAACTTTATTTGCACATAAATGCAGCGCTTACCTCAAAGCCTATTAGAACGCTCACGCAGGCTTCGGTCAGTCCACTTTTCGCAGATTGAATCTTCTCAATCACCGCACCCATAAGGGTACGGTGTTCCTCAACGATGGAAGCGCTTTGCAGCGCTTCCGGTGGAGTATCCGGCGCCTCTGGTTGGATAGAGGTCACCTGCGGAATGGCCACACCTCCTTCTGATGAAGGAGGCTGCTCTCCGGATTCCGAAGCCGTATAGGTCTCCGGGGCCGTATTCGGCTAGGGCCCAATTGGACATGGCCCCCATCACCAGTCTCCATGTGGATCTGCTCCCCCCCATGTGTTCGGCGGCCGAGGTCTCGCCCTTGGGCGCTGTCCTGACGGCCTCCTGTGTCTCTCCCTGGCCGGGGGTCCTTCGGGATAACACCTCGGTGTCGTCCATGGCCCTGGGAGATGAGGCCGTCGGAGGGGACCCGTTGTCCATCACCATCGGGTCCAGGGAGTTCCCCGAAGACGAGGATCGCTCAAGGGAGGAACGAGCCGGACTGCAAATACATGATTTGACGTGTCAAAATTATGAAGTAAAAGAGGCGGATATATGAATGTGTTAGGCTCTTCGGATACTCACGATTCGGCCAGGGGCTTATCTTGAGGGCGCCGTTCTGGGCTGCTATCGACGTCCCATGCGGAGCTGTCTGCGAGGGAAGCCTTTCCCTTCTTGAACGCCTCCGCTTCTAGATCTGTGGAGGCCGCCCTCTTCCTTCCCCCCTCAGGGAGGGGGAAATTGCTCTCTTCCTCCTCCTCGTCGTCTTCGGCGGCGGAGTGAGTTTTGGCATCTTTGGACGCCACGTACGAAGTACCCTTGGGAAGGAGGCCACCTCTGGTCCCCTTGGCCTTCTTCTTCGGCGCCTTGTAGGCAGCCAGAACTAGCATCTTCATCAGATGCAGAATGGCCGAATCCTCGGGCAGCGGAGCCGGACACTGAATCCGCTCCGCCTTCTTCGTCCAAGCCTGAAAGAACAAATGGGAAAGTTCAGACACCCTCCTTGAATAAGAAAGTAAGGAATACACCTTGAAACAATGGAAAACTTACCAAACTGACGGGATGAGCCAGGTCATGCCCACGATCCTCGGTGGTCTTCGGCCACGTCTCATTGGCCTTGAAAAGCACCTTCCAGATATCTTCGTGTGTAGTTTCGAAGAACCGTTGCAGGGTCTTGTGCTCGGCCAAGTCGAACTCCCATAGGTGGCAGGCCCGGCTCTGGCATGGAAGGATCCACCGAACTAGCATCACTTGAATCACATCGACAAGCTTGACGTTCTTGTCCATCATGCTCCTGATACGCTTCTGGAGCGCTGTCAGCTCGTCCGACGAACACCAATCCAGGCTCTTCTCCTGCCAGGAGGTTAGCCGCATTGGGGCCCCGGATTTGAATTCGGGGGCCGCGGCCTAGGTGGTCTCGTGGGGCTCTGTGATGTAGAACCACAATTTTTGCCACACCTTGACGGTCTCCACGAAGGTACCTTTGGGCCACAGGACATTGGACATCTTGCTCACCATGGCACCTCCGCACTCAGCGTGCTCGCCGCCCACTACCTTCAGCTTCACATTAAAGGTCTTCAGCCACAGTCCGAAGTGGGGGGGCGTGAAGGAAAGCCTCACACACGACGATGAACGCCGAGATAGTGAGGAAGGAATTTGGGGCCAGATCATGGAAATTTAGCCCATAGTAGAACATGAGTCCTCGGACAAAGGAGTGGAGTGGAAATCCTAGCCCGCGGACAAAGTGGGGGATGAAAACTACTCTCTCATGGGTCTCCAAGGTAGGGATGATCTGTCCCTCGGCCGGAAGCCGATGGGCGACCTCCTTGGCCAAATATCCGGCCTCCCGAAGTTGGGTGATGTCCTTCTCCATAACGGTGGAGGCCATCCACTTGCCCTGCACTCCGGACATGGTTGGAGTGCTTTCTTGGGGCAGGAAAGATGAGAACTTGGTCGCTGGAGCTCGAGAGTGGGTAGGAGGAAAGAGAGAAGGCGTAGGTGGAAGAGATGAATCCCTATCTCCTTATAAAGGCAGTGAATATCAAATGCCTCCCCACTCGCCATGAAACTTGCTTATTCCCCAGGGGCCGTGCGGGCGGCACGGTTGGATTACCTATACCCGTATTGATAAGGATCCCCCAATAAGGGGACACGGTCTCTGCTTTGACAAGACGCGCCAATAAAACCGCATCTTGAAATACGGAGCGGCAGGGCGAAAAATGATTCGAAATAATAATTGGGCAGGGACGTGATGTCATGTTACAAAAAGTTGCCAGCAGATGGGACTCGTGAAACATTATACTCTCTGCGATGGTGTGTGGTACTTGTTTTACAGATCCGGACACGTTCCATGTTTGAAGACTGTGTTGGAGTACTCGGGGAAGGAACCCGCCTTGCAATGCTCAAGACAATCTGCGCACCGGACACCTCGTCATTGAAGCCTGGTTCAGGGGATACTGAGGGAGTCCTGGATTAGGGGGTCCTCGGGTGTCCGGACTATGGTACGTGGGCCGGACTGATGGACTGTGAAGATGCAAGACCGGAGACTCTCACCCGTGTCCAGATGGAACTCTCCTTGGCGTGGAAGGCAAGCTTGGAGTCCCAATATGAAGATTCCTTTCTTTGTAACCGACTTTGTACAACCCTAGTCCCCCTCGGTGTCTATATAAACCGGAGGGCTTAGTCCGTAGGGCGGGACAATCATAATCATATAGGCTAGACTTCTAGGGTTTTAGCCATTATGATCTCGTGGTAGATCAACTCTTGTAACCCCCATACTCATCAATATTAATCTAGCAGGACGTAGGGTTTTACCTCCATCGAGAAGGCCCAAACCTGGGTAAACATTGTGTTCCCTGTCTCCTATTACCATCAACCTCAGACGCACAGTTCAGGACCCCCTACCCGAGATCCGCCGGTTTTGACACCAACAGGTGTCTTTAAGATCCTTGTGGTAAACTTTGCCGATGCGTCCCATGGCAATGTGAGCTGCCATGCTCTTCCGTAGACTCTAGGTTGGTGCATCAAAGGAAAACTCTATGGGCTCGATAACTGGCATGAATGTCCTTCCTGGAACATGTACTCAAATTGTCCAGGGCCCTTCTTCAGGTAGAGTGGCGGTGTAGGTCCCCGTGAAGCTTGGTATTCCGATGTTCAGGTATCTAGTGGCTTCCTTCAGGTGTCGTCCAAATGGGGTGTCTTCATCCAGTTGAGCAAACTTGTTCCTTGGGTCCGCCATCTATAGAGTGGAAAGTGGAGAAGAGTCAAATGAGTAGAGAAGAGTGCCCTATGGCTCATCTTTGTGGTCGCATCCTACAGTCAGCATGGGCTCTGATACCATCTTGTAGCGATCCGACCTCAAACGGTCAAATCTCTGTGTATAAGTGTCATCCCTAGATCGGTAATGCTGACACACACAGTACTTGAGGATTTATAACAGAGTGCAATCTCACACTTATTGCATCGAATGTCTCAAAGAGAGTACTTATTACAATAATATGGCTGAAGTCCATCTAAATAAGATAACTGTGAAAGCTTCGAGGGTAAATGAGTCCATCAACTCCAACGGCATAGCTGAGTGCATGACAACGACCTAGCGTACCTTAATCTTCGTCTGAAAACTCTACAACATAATATTTTGTAGCCTGTGTAGGTCAGCACATGGAATATGCTAGCAAAATAACATTGTAGAGCAATGAACATGTAACAACTATAACAACAACAACAACAACAATAACAACAACAACAACAACAAACAACAACAACAAACAACAAACAACAAACAACAACAAAGCCTTTAGTCCCAAACAAGTTGGGGTAGGCTAGAGGTGAAACCCATAAGATCTCGCGACCAACTCATGGCTCTGCCATGTGGATAGCAAGCTTCCACGCACCCCTTTCCATAGCTAGTTCTTTGGTGATACTCCAATCCTGCAGGTCTCTCTTAACAGACTCCTCCCATGTCAAATTCGGTCTACCCTGACCTCTCTTGGCATTCTCCGCACGCTTTAGCCGTCCGCTATGCATTGGAGCTCCTGGATGCCTGCGCTGAATATGCACAAACCATCTCAGACAATGTTGGACAAGCTTCTCTTCAATTGGTGCTACCCCAGCTCTATCTCGTATATCATCATTTCGGACTCGATCCTTCCTCGTGTGGCCACACATCCATCTTAACATACGCATCTCCGCCACACCTAACTGTTGAAGATGTCGCCTTTTAGTCGGCCAACACTCAGCGCTATACAACATTGCGGGTCGAACCGCCGTCCTATAGAACTTGCTTTTAAGCTTTAGTGGCACTCTCTTGTCACAGAGAATGACAGAAGCTTGGCGCCACTTCATCCATCTGACTTTGATTCAATGGTTCACATCTTCATCAATACCCCCATCCTCCTACAACATTGACTCCAAATATTGAAAGGTGTCCTTCTGAGGCACCACCTGCCCATCAAGGCTAACCTCCACCTCACACCTAGTAGTACTGAAATTGCACATCATGTACTCGGTTTTAATTCTACTAAGCCTAAACCCTTTTGATTTCAAGGTTTGTCTCGATAACTCTAACTTCCTATTTACCCCCATCCGACTATCGTCAATTAGCATCACATCGTCTGCAAAGAGCATACACCATGGGTTATCTCCTTGTATATCCCTTGTGACCTCATCCATCACTAGGGCAAAAAGATAAGGGCTCAAAGCTGACCCCTGATGCAGTCCTATATTAATTGGGAAGTCATCAGTGTTGACATCACTTGTTCGAACACTTGTCACAACATCATTGTACATGTCCTTGATGAGGGTAATGTACTTTGCTAGGACTTTGTGTTTCTCCAAGGCCCGCCACATGACATTTTGCGGTATCTTATCATAGGCCTTCTCTAGGTCAATGAACACCATATGAAAATCCTTCTTTTGCTCCCTGTATCACTCTAATCTATCATATGGCACGAGTCAATTTATTCCCCTCGGTGTTTTATAGTGAAGACGGTTATTTCCCAGAGATTCTTTTTTGATGGTATTCGAGTCATAGGAAATCTGTATTATTAAGAGAGGTTCGGGAGTGGATAGGTTTGGGTGGAATCAACACGTACACGTTCACTTGCACCCACTTTACCTCCCGACAGTTTGGGGTTCTCATTGTTATTCGTTGGGGATGTTTGAGGCTCCTCGGCGGTAGTACCACTGTCCCCAGCAATAGTACCACTCGGGCAGCGTTAATACCGCGCCAGGTAGTGGTAGAACCGCTCGGGGAGAAATGTCTTGTGCGTGGGGGAGAGTTGTAACAACCCGAGACCGAAGCTCCAGATGCCTTCCATGTTTTCGTGATAGTTGCGTCAATTATTTTGCTTGTTGCATTCATCATGGCATCATTCGCATTGCATCCAGGTATTCTCATAAAACTTGTGGACCGTTCATAGTTGTCGCTTCTTCCTTGTCTCCGTTGATCTTCTATCAGATCAACCAGACCGCCCTCTTCTCTATTTACCTCGAGCCCAACAAAACCCCCTTGTCTCCCTGGCCTTTTACCAGACCCCTTTGTCTTTGATTTCCCTCTCGTCTCAATGACTAGCCTCTTTGCATAGTGCACAGACCCCTCATGCGCGCCAATAATTCTTTCTTCTACTTGTGAGCTGCGTTGGGATTTTCCCCGAAGAGGAAGGGTGAAGCAATATAGTAGCAATAAGTATTTTCCTCAATGAGAAACAAGGTTTATTGAACCAATAGGAGAATCTATCAAAACCTAGTGAACAAAACCTACACACACAAAAGCAAATACTTGCACCCAACGCGGGCAAGAGGGTTGTCAATCCCCTTGAACTCGTTACTTGTGTTGACACTCGAAAATGGCATGATCGCAAAGAATGGCTTGAATCTGTAGCAAGATGGAGTCAAATTTTTTATTTCATGTCACCATTGGATGGCTCTTTTCAAGATCATCAAAATAGATATAGAGATGGTCCAAAATGAAGCCCAGATGCAAAAGTTATGACAATCTTAGAGATGCTTGTGTCGACATCAGATTAAAGAATAGCATCAAAGCTAGTTAGGATTGCCTTTGATGGAAAATGTTTCAACATGAAAGCTCTTCGTCTTGTCGAAACAGATGATTTTGATATAAAAATCGTCTTAATCCGAGGTCGTATGCAAAAGTTGCAGCCAAAACCGTGTGATACTGCAGTACATGGCCGGACCATCCGGGTGGGGAGCCGGATTCGTCCGGCTGATGAACGACTCGGACGTATGGGCTATCATACAGGAAGACAACAAAAGGTTGAAGCCGAAGTGGTATGATCTGGGATAGGTCCCAGATGATCCGGGCAATCATCCAGATTGGAGTACGAACACCCAGACGATTTTCCTGTTGTAGACCTTAGAAAACAGCCCAAAGATGCTTCAAGATGGCGTTCAACATGAATTTTGTTCGTCTCGTCGAACTGGTTAAATTTGCTTTGCGTTGCATCTTCATCTGAGGTGGTATTTAGCCTGTGAAACACAAAAACTGAATTGCTGTCTCAGACATACCTAATCTGAGTTCTGTTAATTTTGGAAGGATTTGGATGAGATTCGAAGTCCTTTTCTTGTACGGGTAGTCCAACCACCTCATAAATAGATGAGAGGTGACGGTGATTAAACAACACACAATCGAACAAATCAATCTATCATACCTTTTGTGTTCATTTATCTTTATCTTTATCCCTCTCCCTTGTATCTTGCCTCTCGTTCTTCAAGATTGGAGGGCAGCGAATCCACAAGGCCATAGGGGTGGTCGGGTCGATCTAGGGCATCCCATAGCCACTGCGCGCCATGAAGAGGTCTCTCTCAGGTTTGTGGGGTTTCGGGTCCTCAAAAGCGCCGCCGGATTGCTTGTGTACCACGCTTTTGGACGGGTCTCCTTCAATGTGAGCTGCGGTGTATTACCCCCGGTGTCGAGGGTACACGGTGATGTGTCCGTGTGCAAACACATTTTTTGGTGACTCCGCTGCGGACAAAGCTTTGAACGGTCTCTGGCCTATTCTTGTTACGAAGAGATTGTCATCTAGGGTTTCCAATCTACAAAGGTAATATGAATACCCACTCCCCTAGTGTAGATGCAAATAATTCATATGGTGTTACTAGGTCGTTCAATGAGTATACTCTATCGACCAACCCTAGTTTTTTCAATCATGCATCTAATTATGTGCAAAGGCCAATTCAAAGTGATTTATATGCCTCAACTTCTTACGATACTAGTAACATGCACCATATGTATTCCAACTCTCATGCGTCGGCAACCCCACAAATCATTATGCTGATGATCAACCTGATGAGTTTGGTCAATCAAGTTGAAACACCTCATGTAGGAACTTCCAATAGCATGCGACAAAGTGTTTCACCTTTTTATTCATCGGCAAATAATTTGCAGTATACTAGTCCAACCATGCCGATGGATGGGAGAATTGGCCATGCTACTACTAGCTATTCACACAGTTACTATCAACCGTTATATGCTACTCCTCATGTTAGTAATTTCTGCACCATATACAACTCTAGATGTGTTGGGGAACGCAGTAATTTCAAACAATTTCCTACGCACACGCAAGATCCATCTAGGTGATGCATAGCAACGAGAGGGGAGAGTGTTGTCCACGTACCCTCGTAGACCATAAGCAGAAGCATTATGACAACGCGGTTGATGTAGTCGTACGTCTTCATGATCTGACCGATCCTAGCACGGAAGGTACGGCACCTCCGCGATCTGCACACTTTCAGCTCGGTGATGTCCCACGAACTCTAGATCCAGCTGAGGTCGAGGGAGTGTTACTTCAGCACGACGGCATGATGTCGGTGAAGATGAAGTTACCGACGCAGGGCTTCGCCTAAGCTCTACAACGATATGACTGAGGTGGAAATCTGTGGAGGGGGGCACCGCACACGGCTAAACAATCAACTTGTGTGCCAATGGGGTGCCCCCTGTTGCAGATATGCCCTAGAGGCAATCATGTATGATGATATTTCCTATGTGTTTATGAATAAAGATAGTCCTTGGAGATTATCAATGATGTGTATCAGTAGGTATGTGACTTGTTTGTGGGACTATGCATTGTATGATGACTGTCCTAAAAGGTCCCTAGTCGAAAGGGTTGTGCGGACGCGCAGCCAACTAGACAAGCATATGACACGGTCGATGGCTTGGTCTCACTAGAAGGGGCGGAGCCAGGGGGAGAGCAGGGGCCTGCCCCACCCCCCCAACGATCGACAATTTTAGTAGAAGCCACAAGTAATTACCAACGAGATTAGATCAATATACATACTCGGCCCCCCTATACTCGAATCCTGGCTCCGCCACTGCTCACTAGCCATGGAGCATTGGAAGCTAACCGGATAATATGGACTTGGAAGGATCTGGTCGGATTCAACATAGTCAGATCCGAGTCGAGATAAGGTCTGAGTTGGACAGACCCAACTATGAGACGCAGCGATATGTCATCTGTGAGTCTCTAGTACAACATATGTTCTATGTCCTAAGACCTGAGCTGACACATGTACTCGGGGTGGTGACAGACTTGCTTTGGGCCGACCAAACGCTACTCCGTAACTGGGTAGTTATAAAGGTAGGTTTCGGGTTTGTCCAGAACCATGCTGCGAGACGTGGTCGAGCAAAATGGGATTTGCCCCTCCAATCAGGAGAGATATACTCTGGGCCCCTCGTGTGATCCGACCAGGATAAGCATGGCCATGCGACAAGGATTATGAGATAATTCGGTTTGTGGTCAGCATCACTGGAACGAGAAAGACGTCGGGCTAGCACAAGGATGACAGACTCGCCTTGAGCCCGACAACATATATCGTGTGGCAAAAGGAATGGAAGTATGATGTACAGGTTCACCTAACCAGCTTCATAGTCTGCTTGGTGTTTGGCATGCCTTGCTAGGGGCCGCTACCAACCATGTAGTCCGGAGGTGATCCGAACTACGACCAAGCCGGCTTGAACCTAAGGGGTCGTGCGCTTAAGGGAAGGAACCTACGAGGTCGGATCCGAGGACACTGGTCGGATGTGATCCGAGCTGTATTTGGATTGTGGCCAAGAAGACTTATGGGCTTTAGGATCCGTGTGAGGCCCAAGTGTTGAGCCCACGACGGACTCCTATATAAAGTGGAGGTGCCGCACACTCACGCGGTTGATCACTCCGGCGCTGTCACTAGGGTTTGCATGTGTTGCGAATAGACACCTCCACTCGCCGCCGGTTGTGTGATCAGACCTAGCAGTCCGCCGCACGATGTTCCTCCTACACGCGCGGATATCGTTAGAGGTGGTGCACTTGCGCCGCTCCGGCGAACCTGTACATGGCAACCGACGACCGGCTATACGAGGGAGATCGGACGAGGAGGAGACGATCCACGTGGACGCGCTACCCCAACTCTTCTTCCGCTGCACGGCACTGCGCGTCTAGTGGTAATGAACTGTGATCCATCTCCCGTAGCATGTTCTTGGTTGTTCTGCACGTAGGAATTTTAATTTGTAGTCGATGCACCCTACCATAGAACCCAACACCCCTCCCCTGTATATAAAGGGGGGAGGAGGAGAGGGCCGGCCTAGTAGGAGGCGCGCCCAGGGGGGCAATCCTACTCCAAGTAGGTTTGCCCCCCCCCCCTTTCCTATTCCTACTAGGAGAAGGAGGAAGGAGGAGGAGAGGATAAGGAATGGGGGGGGCCCAAACCCTACACCAATTCGGTTTGGGCCTAGGGGGCGCGCCCCACCACTTGCTTGCGGCCCTCTTTCTCCACTAGGGCCCATTAAGGCCCATTGACTCCCCGGGGGGTTCCGGTAACCTCCCGGTACTCTGGAAAAATGCCCGAACTTATCCTGAACCATTCCGGTGTCCAAACATAGCCTTCCAATATATCAATCTTTATGTCTCGACCATTTCGAAACTCCTTGTCATGTCCGTGATCACATCCAGAACTCCGAACTAACTTCGGTACATCAAAACACATAAACTCATAATACCGATCGTAACCGAACGTTAAGCGTGCGGACCCTACAGGTTCGAGAACTATGTAGACATGACCGAGACTCATCTCTGGTCAATAACCAATAGCGGAACCTGGACGCTCATATTTGTTCCTACATATTCTACGAAGATCTTTATCGGTCAAACCGCATAACGACATATGTTGTTCCCTTTGTCATCGGTATGTTACTTGCCCGAGATTCGATCGCCGGTATCTAAATACCTAGTTCAATCTCATTACCGGCAAGTCTCTTAACTCGTTCCATCATGCAACATCCCGTAACTAACTCATTAATCACATTGCTTGCAAGGCTTATAGTGATGTGCATTACCGAGAGGGCCCAGAGATACCTCTCCGATACACGGAGTGACAAATCCTAATCTCGATCTATGCCAACTCAACAAACACCATCGGAGACACCTATAGAGCATCCTTTATAATCACCCAGTTACGTTGTGACGTTTGGTAGCACCCAAAGTGTTCCTCCGGTAAACGGGAGTTGCATAATCTCATAGTCATAGGAACATGTATAAGTTATGGAGAAAGCAATAGCAACATACTAAACGATCGGGTGCTAAGCCAAGGAAATGGGTCATGTCAATCAGATCATTCACTTAATGATGTGATCCCGTTAATCAAATAACAACTCCTTGTTTATGGTCAGGAAACATAACCATCTTTGATTAACGAGCTAGTCAAGTAGAGGCATACTAGTGACACTTTGTCTGTCTATGTATTCACACATGTATTATGTTTCTGGTTAATACAATTCTAGCATGAATAATAAACATTTATCATGATATAAGGAAATAAATAATAACTTTATTATTGCCTCTAGGGCATATTTCCTTCAGTCTCCCACTTGCACTAGAGTCAATAATCTAGATTACACAGTAATGATTCTAACACCCATGGAGCCTTGGTGCTGATCATGTTTTGCTCATGGAAGAGGCTTAGTCAACGGGTTTGCTATATTCAGATCCGTATGTATCTTGCAAATCTCTATGTCTCCCACCTGGACTAGATCCCGGATGGAATTGAAGCGTCTCTTGATGTGCTTGGTTCTCTTGTGAAATCTGGATTCTTTTGCCAAGGCAATTGCACCAGTATTATCATAAAAGATTTTCATTGGACCCGATGCACTAGGTATGACACCTAGATCGGATATGAACTCCTTCATCCAGACTCCTTTATTTGCTGCTTCCGAAGAAGCTATGTACTCCGCTTCACATGTAGATCCCGCTACAACGCTTTGTTTAGAACTGCACCAACTAACAGCTCCACCGTTTAATGTAAACACGTATCCGGTTTGCGATTCAGAATCGTCTGGATCAGTGTCAAAGCTTGCATCGATGTAACCGTTTACGACGATCTCTTTGTCACCTCCATAATACGAGAAACATATCCTTAGTCCTTTTCAGGTACTTCAGTATGTTCTTGACCGCTGTCCAGTGATCCACTCCTGGATTACTTTGGTACCTCCCTGCTAGACTTATAGCTAGGCACACATCAGGTCTGGTACACAGCATTGCATACATGATAGAGCCTATGGCTGAAGCATAAGGAACATCTTTCATATTCTCTCTATCTTCTGAGTGGTCGGGCATTGAGTCTTACTCAACTTCACACCTTGTAACACAGGCAAGAACCCTTTCTTTGCTTGATCCATTTTGAACTTTTTCAAAACTTTGTCAAGGTATGTGCTTTGTGAAAGTCCAATTAAGCGTCTTGATCTATCTCTATAGATCTTAATTCCTAATATGTAAGCAGCTTCACCGAGGTCTTTCATTGAAAAACTTTTATTCAAGTATCCCTTTATGCTATCCAGAAATTCTACATCATTTCCAATTAGTAATATGTCATCCACATATAATATCAGAAATGTTATAGAGCTCCCACTCACTTTCTTGTAAATACAGGCTCCTCCAAAAGTCTGTATAAAACCAAATGCTTTGATTACACTATCAAAACGTTTATTCCAACTCCGAGAGGCTTGCACCAGTCCATAAATGGATCGCTGGAGCTTGCACACTTTGTTAGCTCCCTTTGGATCGACAAAACCTTCTAGTTGCATCATATACAACTCTTCTTCCAGAAATCCATTCAGGAATGCAGTTTTGACATCATTTGCCAAATTTCATAATCATAAAATGTGACAATTGCTAACATGATTCGGACAGACTTAAGCATCGCTACGGGTGAGAAGGTCTCATCGTAGTCAATCCCTTGAACTTGCCGAAAACCTTTTGCAACAAGTCGAGCTTTGTAGACAGTAACATTACCGTCAGCGTCAGTCTTCTTCTTGAAGATCCATTTATTCTCTATGGCTTGCCGATCATCGGGCAAGTCAACCAAAGTCCACACTTTGTTCTCATACATGGATCCCATCTCAGATTTCATGGCTTCAAGCCACTTTGCGGAATCTGGGCTCACCATCCCTTCTTCATAGTTCGTATGTTCATCATGATCTAGTATCATGACTTCCAGAACAGGATTACCGTACCACTCTGGCGCGGATCTTACTCTGGTTGATCTACGAGGTTCAGTAGTATCTTGTTCTGAAGTTTCATGATCATTATCATTAGCTTCCTCACTAACTGGTGTAGGTGTCACAGAAACAGTTTTCTGTGATGTACTACTTTCCAATAAGGGAGCAGGTACAGTTACCTCGTCAAGTTCTACTTTCCTCCCACTCACTTCTTTCGAGAGAAACTCCTTCTCCAGAAAGTTTCCGAATTTAGCAACAAAAGTCTTGCCTTCGGATCTGTGATAGAAGGTGTATCCAATAGTCTCCTTTGGATATCCTATGAAGACACATTTCTCCGATTTGGGTTCGAGCTTATCAAGTTGAAGCTTTTTCACATAAGCATCGCAGCCCCAAACTTTCAGAAATGACAACTTTGGTTTCTTGCCAAACCACAGTTCATAAGGCGTCGTCTCAACGGATTTTGATGGTGCCCTATTTAACGTGAATGCGGCCGTCTCTAGAGCGTATCACCAAAACGATAGCGGTAAATCAGTAAGAGACATCATAGATCACACCATATCTAGTAAAGTACGATTACGACGTTCGGACACACCATTACGCTGTGGTGTTCCGGGTGGCGTGAGTTGCGAAACTATTCGACAATTTTTCAAATGTACACCAAACTCGTAACTCAAATATTCTCCTCCACGATCAGATCATAGAAACTTTATTTTCTTGTTACGATGATTTTCAACTTCACTCCGAAATTCTTTGAACTTTTCAAACGTTTCAGACTTATGTTTCATTAAGTAGATATACCCATATCTTCTTAAATCATCTGTGAAGGTGAGAAAATAACGATATCCGCCATGAGCCTCAATATTCATCGGACCACATACATCTGTATGTATGATTTCCAACAAATCTGTTGCTCTCTCCATAGTACCGGAGAATGGCGTTTTAGTCATCTTGCCCATGAGGCACGGTTCGCAAGTACCAAGTGATTCATAATCAAGTGGTTCCAAAAGTCCATCAGTATGGAGTTTCTTCATGCGCTTTACACCGATATGACCCAAACAGCAGTGCCACAAATAAGTTGCACTATCATTATCAACTCTGCATCTTTTGGCTTCAACATTATGAATATGTGTGTTACTACTATCGAGATTCAACAAGAATAGACCACTCTTCAAGGGTGCATGACCATAAAAGATATTACTCATATAAATAGAACAACCATTATTCTCTGATTTAAATGAATAACCGTCTCGCATCAAAAAAGATCCAGATATAATGTTCATGCTCAACGCTGTCACCAAATAACAATTATTTAGGTCTAATACTAATCCCGAAGGTAGATGTAGAGGTAGCGTGCCGACCGCGATCACATCGACTTTGGAACCGTTTCCCACGCGCATCGTCACCTCGTCCTTAGCCAATCTTCGCTTAATCCGTAGTCCCTGTTTCGAGTTGCAAATATTAGCAACAGAACCAGTATCAAATACCCAGGTGCTACAGCGAGCATTAGTAAGGTACACATCAATAACATGTATATCACATATACCTTTGTTCACCTTGCCATCCTTCTTATCCGCCAAATACTTGGGGCAGTTCCGCTTCCAGTGACCAGTCTGCTTGCAGTAGAAGCACTCAGTTTCAGGCTTAGGTCCAGACTTGGGTTTCTTCTCTTGAGCAGCAACTTGCTTGCCATTCTGCTTGAAGTTCCCCTTCTTCTTCCCTTTGCCCCTTTTCTTGAAACTAGTGGTCTTCTTGACCATCAACACTTGATGCTCCTTCTTGATTTCTACCTCCACAGCTTTCAGCATTGCGAAGAGCTCGGGAATAGTATTGTTCATCCCTTGCATATTATAGTTCATCACGAAGCTCTTGTAGCTTGGTGGTAGTGATTGGAGAATTCTGTCACTGACGCAATCATCTAGAAGATTAACTCCCAATTGAATCAAGTGATTATTATACCCCGACTTTTTGAGTATATGCTCACTGACAGAACTGTTCTCCTCCATCTTGCAGCTATAGAATTTATTGGAGACTTCATATCTCTCAATCCGGGCATTTGCTTGAAATATTAACTTCAACTCCTGAAACATCTCATATGCTCCATGATGTTCAAAACGTCGTTGAAGTCCCAATTCTAAGCCGTAAAGCATGGCACACTGAACTATCGAGTAGTCATCAGCTTTGCTCTGCCAGACGTTCATAACATCTGGTGTTGCTCCAGCAGCAGGCCTGGCACCCAGCGGTGCTTCCAGGACGTAATTTTTCTATGCAGCAATGAGGATAATCCTCAAGTTACGGACCCAGTCCGTGTAATTGCTACCATCATCTTTCAACTTTGCTTTCTCAAGGAACGCATTAAAATTCAACGGAACAACAGCACGAGCCATCTATCTACAATCAACATAAACAAACAAGATACTATCAGGGACTAAGTTCATGATAAATTTAAGTTCAATTAATCATATTACTTAAGAACTCCCACTTAGATAGACATCCCTCTAATCCTCTAAGTGATCACGTGATCCAAATCAACTAAACCATGTCCGATCATCACGTGAGATGGAGTAGTTTCATCGGTGAACATCTTTATGTTGATCATATCTACAATATGATTCACGCTCGACCTTTCAGTCTCCGTGTTCCGAGGCCATATCTGTATATGCTTGGCTCGTCAAGTATAATCTGAGTATTCCGCGTGTGCAACTGTTTTGCACCCGTTGTATTTGAACGTAGAGCCTATCACACCCGATCATCACGTGGTGTCTCAGCACGAAGAACTTTCGCAACGGTGCGTACTCAGGGAGAACATTTCTTGATAATTTAGTGAGAGATCATCTTATAATGCTACCGTCAATCAAAGCAAGATAAGATGCGTAAAATATAAACATCACATGCAATCAATATAAGTGATATGATATGTCCATCATCATCTTGTGCCTGTGATCTCCATCTCCGAAGCACCGTCATGATCACCATCGTCACTGGCACGACACCTTGATCTCCATCGTAGCATCGTTGTCGTCTTGCCAATCTTATGCTTCCACGACTATCGCTACCGCTTAGTGATAAAGTAAAGCATTACATCGCGATTGCATTGCATACAATAAAGCGACAACCATATGGCTCCTGGCCAGTTGCCGATAACTCGGTTACAAAACATGATCATCTCATACAATAAAATTTAGCATCATGCCTTGACCATATCACATCACAACATGCCCTGCAAAAACAAGTTAGACGTCCTCTACTTTGTTGTTGCAAGTTTTACGTGGCTGCTACGGGCTTAAGCAAGAACTCATCTTACCTACGCATCAAAACCACAACGATAGTTTGTCAAATAGACTCCGTTTTAACCTTCTCAAGGACCGGGCGTAGCCACACTCGGTTCAACTAAAGTTGGAGAGACAGTCGCCCGCAAGCCATCTATGTGCAAAGCACGTCGAGGGAACCGGTCTCGCGTAAGCGTACACGTAAGGTTGGTCCGGGTCGTCTTGTCCAACAATACCGCTGAACCAAAGTATGACATGCTGGTAGGCAGTATGACTTATATCGTCCACAACTCACTTGTGTTCTACTCGTGCAAATAACATCAAACCATAAAACCTAGGCTCGGATGCCACTGTTGGGGAACGTAGTAATTTCAAAAAATTTCCTACGCACACGCAAGATCATGGTGATGCATAGCAACGAGAGGGGAGAGTGTTGTCTACGTACCAACGCAGACCGACTGTGGAAGCGATCACACAACGTAGAGGAAGTAGTCGTACGTCTTCTTCCCGATCCGACCGATCCAAGCACCGTTACTCCGGCACCTCCGAGTTCTTACCACACGTTCAGCTCGATGACGATCCGATCCAGCAAAGCGTCGAGGAAGAGTTCCGTCAGCACGACGGCATGATGACGATCTTGATGTTCTACCGACGCAGGGCTTCGCCTAAGCACTACAACGATATGACCGAGGTGGAATTTGGTGGCAGGGGGGACCGCACACGGCTAAGGAACGATCAACAATGATCAATTGTGTGTCTAGAGGTGCCCCCTGCCCCCGTATATAAAGGAGCAAGGGGGAAGAGGTGCGGCCAGCCTTGGGGCACGCCAGGAGGAGTCCTACTCCTACCTGGAGGACCCCCCCCCCCCCAATCCTAGTTGGAATAGGAATCCTCGGGTGGGAGAGAGAGAGAGAAGGGGGCCGGCCACCTCTCCTAGTCCTAATAGGACTAGGGTAGGGGGGAGGCGCATAGCCCACCTTGGGCTGCCCCTTTCACCTTTCCACTAAAGCCCACTAAGGTCCATATGGTGTCCGGGGGGTTCCGGTAACCTCCCGGTAACCCGGTAAAATCCCGATTTCACCCGGAACACTTCCGATGTCCAAACATAGGCTTCCAATATATCAATCTTTATGTCTCGACCATTTCGAGACTCCTCGTCATTTCCGTGATCACATCCGGGACTCCGAACAACCTTCGGTACATCAAAATGCATAAATTCATAATATAACTGTCATCGTAACCTTAAGCGTGCGGACCCTACGGGTTCGAGAACAATGTAGACATGACCGAGACACGTCTCCGGTCAATAACCAATAGCGGGACCTGGATGCCCATATTGGCTCCTAGATATTCTACGAAGATCTTTATCGGTCAGACCGCA
This sequence comes from Triticum urartu, assembly GCF_003073215.2. NCBI lineage: Eukaryota > Viridiplantae > Streptophyta > Magnoliopsida > Poales > Poaceae > Triticum > Triticum urartu. The sequence continues at coordinate 477,681,611 of NC_053024.1, forward strand.
TAACAACATACGTTGTTCCCTTTGTCATCGGTATGTTACTTGCCCGAGATTCGATCGTCGGTATCCAATACCTAGTTCAATCTCGTTACCGGCAAGTCTCTTTACTCGTTCCGTAATACATCATCTCACAACTAACATATTAGTTGTAATGCTTGCAAGGCTTATGTGATGTGTATTACCGAGAGGGCCCAGAGATACCTCTCCGATAATCGGAGTGACAAATCCTAATCTTGAAATACGCCAACCCAACATCTACCTTTGGAGACACCTGTAATGCTCCTTTATAATCACCCAGTTACGTTGTGATGTTTGGTAGCACCCAAAGTGTTCCTCCGGTAAACGGGAGTTGCATAATCTCATAGTCATAGGAACATGTATAAGTCATGAAGAAAGGAATAGCAACATACTAAACGATCGAGTGCTAAGCTAATGGAATGGGTCATGTCAATCAGATCGTTCAACTAATGATGTGACCTCGTTAATCAAATAACAACTCATTGTTCATGGTTAGGAAACATAACCATCTTTGATTAACGAGCTAGTCAAGTAGAGGCATACTAGTGACACTTTGTTTGTCTATGTATTCACACATGTATTATGTTTCCGGTTAATACAATTCTAGCATGAATAATAAACATTTATCATGATTATAAGGAAATAAATAATAACTTTATTATTGCCTCTAGGCCATATTTCCTTCAGCGTGATGGCGCCGGCTCCCGCAGGCATCAGCGACCTGGCCCGGTACGACCAGTTGGGCAGTCTCCCAGCCGGCGGGCCAGCTTCGAAAGCCGGCAGGTTGACCCAGTCGCCCCTCGTGGCGACGTTCCTGACGTAGGTGTAGGATCTCTGCCACATCTTCACTGACTTTATCAGTGAGATGGAGGGGAAGGGATTGTCGGCCCCCAACCTTCGCACGACGATGAAGGCGCCGCACTGAGCCGGCACGCCCGCGGCCTGGGTGCCGAGCTTGGAGAAGAAGAACTCCCCCTAGAGCTTGAGGGTGGGGAGGACTCCGAGGAAGCCTTCGCACAGGGCCACGAAGGCGGACAGCAGCACCAACGCGTTGGGGGTGAGGTGGTGCGGCTGGAGACCGTAGAACTCCAGGAAGGATCGGAAAAAACTGCTCGCCAGCAGCCCCAGCCCGCGCAGGCAGTGCGAGCGGAAGATGACACGCTCACCGTCCTGCGGTGCGGGGGAAATCTCCCCCTCCGGCGCAAGACGCACCTGCATGCGATCCTCGCCGGGAAGCTGACGGGTCCGGCGGAGGAACTCAATGTGGTCTTCATGAACTTCGGAACCGTCCCAGGTGCCGGAGCGCACTGGGGGAGGCGCGGTAGCGGAGGAAGAACTCATCGCGAGCTGTCGCCGCAGCGTTCGCCGGAGCTTGGGCGTGCGGCGGAGCAAAGAAGAGAAGAGGAAGGAGCAGAGCGAGGAGTAGAAAGGAGGAAGAGAACGAGGAGTAGTGGGAAGGAGGGGCGCGCGTGCCCCCCTCTTCCCCCTACTTATAGCCCCGTGGGCTGCAAAGCCGAGGGGGCGGACATGGGGATTTACTGCGCCCACAACCCCACGACCCCCATGATCCACGTAAAGTTACTGCGCACAGTAACTCCACGGGAATCCCAACCGTCCACCGGGGCCGCAGCGGATCCGCTCAGGCGCCGAGGCGCGGTAGTGGTGGGCCCCGCCTATGGGCCTGTCCCGTCGCACGCGTAGGCTGGCAGGATGGCCTGGCCACATGCCCTCGCGTGACAGGCCAACAACGGGCGGCGGCCTGGAGGCTTAGCTAGCACGCCACTTAAAGTCCCGCCGCGACGTTCGAAATACTAAGCAAGTCGGAATTGAGTGAGTCCGAGTTGAGCAAGTCCGACTCCATCTAGGCGGCCCGGCAGAGGTCAATCAAAGACCATGTGTTGAGCACCCGGAAAGAGAAACTGCTGAGGCTTCTCGGCCGATCGTCCGTTGCACCTCACCAGCTTCAGGGACTACTGTCGGAGTAATGGGCCACGGGTAGGCCAACCCGAGTCCCATAACCTTTCAAGACATCAGGGCAGGCTGCGCCCCTCAAGACCCCAGGGTGAAGAGCCGCCTCCTGAGGAGTCGACGGCAGGGCGGCCGACTGCCCGCTCACGGCCGAGTCCCAGGGACGACTTCTAGAGAAGCCGGCTTTGGGGAGTCGGCCGACGACTTCAACAAACCCATGACCTCATCAAAGGGGACGGGGCAGGGGCGTGGCTACAGTGAAGCCCACTCCCGCCCCTTACCAAGGGCAGGAATGGCCACAACACGCCGTACTCAGGAAGATCTCCGTGCGGCGTGGCACTGTTGCCCTGCCGGCCCTGACATCAGCACCACAGTACCGAGTCCTGCGCCCACGACAGCTTGTCTGAACGGCTCGGAAGCAGCAGGTCCCACTAGTCAGTGAGACCCTAGGAGACGGCGAGAGGACCGCCTGTCGGATCCGTCAGGAGTCGGCCCGGGGAGTCGGCCGAGCCCTCCCCTGGGCCCCATGCACCATTAATGAAGATGTGATGGGGAGTGGCAATAGTGATCGCCCGCCAGGCGGTGGGACTGTTGCCACGACCCCATGACCAAGCCCGCGTCATCAGAAGCACAGCTACAGTAATCAGCAGCTGGCAAGACCCGCCCGCGGCAGACGCGGCCTGTCGGCTCCGTACCAGACTAGTCGGTGGGGCCCACTAATCGGCGGGCCCCAGCAGTCGGCAGAGAAATCGGAGGCTAGAGGCACTGACGGCTGGGCCCGCGCCTAGTCGAATTACCATTGTACCCCTAGGGGGTAGGCCTATATAAACCCCCCAGGGCACCCATGCAAAGGGATGGAACCCAGTAGCTCTAGACCATACCAGATAGAAGGAGAGAGCTAGCCTTGCCCTCTCCTACCTCTAAGAAACAGCTCAAGGAGCAACCGTGTAAACACTTGGCCATATTGATCATGCGGAGACCCCGCAGAGCAGCAGTAGGGGTATTATCTCCCCGGAGAGCCCTGAAGCTGGGTAAGATTCGCCGGCGTGCATGTCTTCGCCTCATCCCGTTTCCAGGCACCGGCGACGTTCTACTCGCGCCCACCATGATAAGCCATCCATTGGCATATGTCGCACCAAACCCCCGACACCTTCGGGTCCATAGTTATTAGGTAGATGGCTTCTTCTCTCTCTTTGATCTTCAATACAAAGTTCTCCTCGATGTTCATGGAGATCTATTCGATGTAATATTCTTTTGCGGTGTGTTTGCCGAGATCCAATAAATTGTGGATTTATGATCAAGTTTATCTATGAACAATATTTGGTTCTTCTCTAAATTCTTATATGCATGATGTAACATCCCAAATTTTCAATTTGGAATGTTATACATAGGTCATTCATGCATATCATACTTTATTGCATTTCATTCTTGTAATCCTCGAAATCCTAAGCAGCTCAAGGACCATCAGAGAGAGTTGTGGATTTACACTCGTTCTCATATTTGAGTTTTATCAAATATTGAAACAAGGATCACTTGGGTTTTAATTATTTTCTCCCCAAAAATATTTCATACTAAAATTATATGAGAGGAGATAATATGACTTCTCCAAAATAAATGAAATGATGGAGGAAAAATATTAAAATAAATTTGTATTTTTATTTGGGGTTTTATCGCTATTTTATTTGAATTAGGAAAAATATGCGTTTTTCAAAATTGCATTAGAGGCTCAAATAAATGTTCGCCTTGTCCGGCGTATTTTTAGACGACGGGGAAAATTTATTTCAGGATTTTTGGAGTCTGTTTAGTATTTCTTTTCTTTTTTTTTCTGCGCGTCGGATTTTTTTTTAAAAGTCGACCGCCTTACCGGGCCGCCTCACCGCCACCCCGCCGCCCGCCGCCGGAGCCCTCCGCCGCCGGAGTTCGCCGCCGCCGCTGACGTCCCGATCCGCGAGGTAGCCGTGGGTTTTATTCTAAAAACCGTTCGGTTTTTATACGAAAAACCTAGATGCATTTTTTAGATCGATTTTTTTCCCGGTTTAGTTATTTAGCGAACGCCCATTCGTACGTTCGTTTTAACGAACGGTTTTCACCCATTAACCGCAGACAGCGAATGTTTGTTTGCTAGCCTGTTTGTCAGTTTTCTTTTTCCAGGTTTTTTCCACGATTATTTTCGATCATGATTTCTGCCCTGTTTTTCGTTTTAGTTTATCTTTTCGCTTGTTTATCGGAATCAGGCGATTCAAGCGCCTAGATCTTCATCTCGAAGCCCTCTTTCTGTTTAACCAGCTTGAACAAGATTTTGGTACTTTAAAATTTGACTTTAGTCCACTTTAGTAATCGGGTCTTATTTCTCTCGCAGTTTGAGTTTCATTGCTCCGTTTGATTTGATTGTTTTTGCAAACCGGAGTTCTTAAGTTGAACTTTCTGGTTAGATCTTCTTATTTGAGTTTTGACCATGCATCCTTGCTTGATTGCTTATGTATGCAATTGTTTGTTTGCGATAGAACACCCGGAGTGCGAAGCGTGCTACACGAGTCTTTAGGATTTGCAGATTGTCAGCAAGGCAAGTAACACTTTGATCATACCCTTTATCACCCAGTTTTTATGCATTAGTTCCACTCTTCACACATTGCATGAGTAGGATCTCTTAACATGTCGGTCTGGGAAGTAGATAATGAGGTAGAACCTATTACCTGTTTTATTATCAAACCCTTGGGAGTTACTTCTACGTTATGCTTATATTGCCATGCTATGCTCGTAGACCTGGATTGGGTTTGAGTGTATCCATAACAGATGTGAGTTGTTAATTAATGGTTCAACTTAAGGTGGAAACTTTAATAAACATCTGGGTGGATTGCTTGTGGGCACCTGGAGAATCCAGTGTTGTCCTAGGATATCCTGGAGTACCCGTGTGATCGTCCTACGGTCCTCCACCTAGGCTCAAAGGGATAATAAGAGTATTCATGCTAGAAACTTCCGTGTGCAGCCACAAGCCATTATGGGCTCTGGCATAGTTGAGTAAGTTGCGTGAGTTCTTGAAGAGGTGGACTAGCAGATGTTGGGGATTGTAGGTGTATCGGTCCAACCGGAGTAAAGAGCAAATGCTTCTGAAAGATTGTCTCTCGGTCATCCGTTTCTCAAACACCATGTAGTGCGAGAAATCCAACGGAGGAGATCGAGTCTTGTGGGGAAAAGTGCGCAAACCTCTGCAGAGTGTATAAACTAATCATGGTTAGCCATGTCCCTGGTTATGGACATCTTGAGTATCTGGCTCTTGGATTATCATATGGATCTCATCACTCTAAATTAATTGGTTGGCTTGATAATTACTTTAATTGGGATTGAGTTGTAGGAACCTTCTCAATATTTTTCAACTACCATGATAGTTAAATAAAATATATTCCTTTGTTTTAGGGAAAAATTGGCTTTACGCAAAACATATTAACCATACAGCCTCCACCAGCCTTATATGCATGTAGTGATAGCTTTTATCTGTTCATTACTCTCATGTGTTACATTGCCAGCATATTCCATGTGCTGGCCCATTTTCGGGCTGCAACGTATCATGTTGCAGACTTTTCAGACGAGGAGTAAGGTGCGATAGGTCGTTTGTCATGCACTCAGCTTTGCCGTTGGAGTTGATGGACTCAATTTATCTTCCAAGCCTTCCATTGTTATCATATTAGATGGCCTTAAGCCATATTTATTGTAATAAGTTCTCTCTTGAGACATTTGATGTAATAAGTGTGTGATTGCCAATCTGTTATAAATCCTTCGGGTACTGTGTGTGTCAGCATTACTGATCCAGGGATGACACTGAAGAACAGAGACTTGACCGTTTGAGGTCGGGTCATTACAAGATGGTATCAGAGCCAAGTTGAATGTAGGACACGACCACTAAGAAAAGCCATAGTTCACTCTTCTCTACTTATTTCTGACTCCTCTCCATTTTCTACTCTTTAGGATGGCTGATACGAGGAACAAGTTTGCACAACCAGATGAAGACACACCTTTTGGACGACACTTGAAGGAAGTCACTAAGTACCTGAACATTGGAATACCAAGCCTCACCGGGACCTACACCGCCACTTTTCTAGAAGAGGAGCGATGTTTGATTCGAGTTCAAGTTCCAGGAAGGACATTCCCGCCAGTCACCAAACCCATAGAGTTTTACTTTGATGCACCCACCTAGAGTCTAGGCAAGAGTATGGCAGCCCACATCGCTATAGGACGCATTGGCGAAGTTTAACACAAGGAGATAAAGGACACTATATACCAGATATGTGGGCGCAGAGATGAGCAATGGGAGATGGTCAACACCAAGAAGGACAGGTCCATTCCAGCATTCATCCAGGAATTAAACCACCACTTATGTCGCCAAGAGAACCAGACGTGCGCAAGCATGATAGATTTGAAGAAGGCGATGATCAGGATCATGGAGCTAGAAGAGGAGCTTAAGTCTACACGCCATGGATATGAGGAGGAAATCATGATACTGGTGGAGAGGAATGACGATATGACCAGGAAGCTAGGAGTTTTTATGGGAGACCCCGCGCGAGGAGGAGAAGACGACGAACCCAAGGAGATTCGTTCTGAAGACTACATCATCATAGACGACACCGACTCCGACATCGATAGTAGTGATGATGACTATGAAGACGAAGCTGGAGCGGATATCATGGAGTCTTTACACTGATAAAATTTCTAGTAGACCACCATACTATTATTAGTACCCCCCATGTAAATATTAGTAGTCTGAGCACTGTAACAATAGTTAGACCGATTGTATGCCCTTGCTTGATTGATTGAGTGATATGATATGATTGTGTTTCTCTCATGTGCATATGGGTAGTGTTTTATCATTAGACCTCATTCTATTCTAATCTCTTCCCTCTAAACCCATCAGATGCCTCCGAGACGTGACCTCGGTTTTGCTTTCCCACCGGAGCTCACTCAGTTGATCCAGCAGCAGAATGCCTTGATGCAGTTGTTAGTTCAGAACCAAGACAACAACAACAACAACAACAACAACAATAACAACCCACCGCAACCACCACCAGTTGACAACTTAGCCCATTTTTTGAGGCTGTAGTCGCCGGTGTTTTCCGTTAGCACCGAGCCAATAGTTGCTAATGATTGGATGCGCAGGATTGGAAGGGAGTTGACCACCGTAGGTTGCACATATGCTAAGAAGGTGCATTTTGCCGCTCGCCAATTGGATGGACTAGCAGCCGCATGGTGGGAGAATTACACAACCACTTTTCCTGTAGCCGATGTCACTTGGGAGCAGTTTCAGCAAGCATTCTGCACAGCCCATGTATCCACTGGAGCTATGAGCATGTAGAAGCGTGAGTTTCGCAACTTACGCCAAGGGAACCATACTGTAGGCCAGTACGTGGAGGAGTTTAGTAAGTTATCCTGCTATTCTCTAGATGATGTGGCCACAGATGCCGCGAAACAGGAGAAGTTTATGGAAAGGCTGAATGATGAGATGAGTATGCAGTTAATGGTGCCAACATTTAACAACAACCAGGAGTTGGTAGATAAAGCTCTCCTGATCGAAGGGAAGCAGCAGCAGATAGAGAGCCACAAGAGGAAATATGGACAAGGGAAGTACAATTCAGGAGCTCAGCAGAAGCCTCGCTTTACTCCGAACTCGGGAGGGCTTTTCCATAACCATGGAGGCCACACTCACAATGGAGGAAGTACCCATAATCATATTGGCCCAAGGAATGGGAATGGGAATGGAGCAAGCAGCAATCAAAACCGTTCCAATCCAGCCACACCCGCCAAGAGGGATCTAAACCACGTTACTTGTCTAAAGTGCGGGAAGACTGGACACTATGCCACGGAGTGCCCTGAAGCGAAGAATGGAAATGGTAATGGGAGCTCTGGGAAGAAGCCCAATCCATTTAACAAAGGACAAGTGAACCACATGAATGTGGAGGAGGTTGAAGAGCAACCGGATGCAGTTATCGGTAAGTTTTTAGTTAAGTTGTTTACTACAATCGTTCTTTTTGATACTAGTGCATCGCATTCATACATATCAAGGGGATTTGTGGATAAGTATAAGTTGCCCACTAGATTTCTTAAGACACCTATGCTAGTAACCTCACCCGGAGCCGAGTATATGGCAAGCAGTGGATGTTTTCAGATGCCATTAACCATAGGTAGTCATGTTCTCCCCTCTGACTTGATAATTCTGGAGTTGCAAGGATTGGATGTTATACTAGGAATGGATTGGCTGTCAATGTATGGAGGAAACATCGATTGTTCCAGTAAGTCAATTCTGCTTACTACCCCGGAGGGAAAATGGATCAAGTATGTATCCAGGCATGAGCCAAGGAGAACCCAAGTACATTCTCTCACGGGAGTTGTTCAGGAGGAAGTGCCTGTTGTGATGGATTACCCAGATGTATTTCCGGAGGAGTTACCAGTCATGCCGCCATATCGAGACATCGAGGTTTTTATAGAGTTGTTGCCAGGCACCAGGCCTATATCAAAGAGACCATACCGGATGCCCGCGAATGATCTAGAGGAGATCAAGAAACAGATTAAGGAGTTATTGGAGAAAGGTTACATCCGATGGAGTTCATCACCATGGGGAGCCCCAGTGCTATTGGTTGAGAAGAAGGATAAATCTCTAAGAATGGTTGTTGATTATCGGGAGTTGAATGAAGTGACAATCAAGAACAATTACCCACTGCCAATGATCAATGACCTATTTGACCAGCTACAAGGAGCTAAAGTGTTTTCGAAGATCGACCTACGATCAGGTTACCACCAGCTGAAGATTCGAGAAAAGGATATACCTAAGACAGCTTTTACCACAAGGTATGGGCTTTATGAGTATACGGTTATGTCATTTGGATTGACTAACGCCCCTGCCTATTTCATGAGTATGATAAATAAGGTGTTCATGGAGTTCTTGGATAAGTTTGTCGTGGTGTTCATTGATGATATTTTAGTATACTCAAAGAATGAAGAGGAACAAAAGGAGCATTTGCGCTTAGTTCTCGAGAAACTCAGGCAGCATCAGTTGTATGCCCAGTACAGCAAATGTGAGTTTTGATGGAAGGAAGCTGGATTTCTTGGACATGTTATATTAGAAGAAGGTATATCAGTAGTCCCCACCAAAATTCAGTCGGTCACTAAGTGGTTGGCACCCACCTTCGTTGGAGAGATCCGCAGTTTTCTTGGACTCGCGGGATACTATCATAGATTCATTGAAAATTTCTCTAAGATTGCGAAGCCTATGACGACGTTGTTGAAGAAGGACACCAAGTTCCACTGGACTGAGGAATGTGAAGCTAGTTTCCAGGAGTTGAAGTAACGTTTGACTACAGCCCTAGTGTTGATCCTGCCGGATATACGCAAGGATTTCCAAGTGTATTGCGATGCCTCTCGCTTTGGACTTGGAGGAGTACTTATGCAAGACGGAAGAGTTGTTTCATATGCCTCACGACAACTTCGACCGCATGAGTTGAATTATGCCACACATGACTTGGAGTTGGCAGCCATAGTACATGCACTCAAGACCTAGAGACATTTTCTTATTGGGAACCATTGTGATGTGTACACGGATCATAAGAGTTTGAAGTACATTTTTACACAGAAGGAGTTGAACCTCAGGCAAAGGAGATGGTTGGAGCTTATAAAGGATTATGATATGAAGTTGCACTATCATCCGGGAAAGTCCAATGTCGTAGCAGACGCTTTGAGCCGAAAGAGTTATGCCAATACCTTAGTAACAAGAGGATTGCCAAAGGAGTTAGTAGAAGACTTCAGGGAGCTATGTTTAGAGATTGTTCCCAAAGGCTTTGTTACAACCATGGAAGTTCAGTCGACATTGTTGGGAAAGATTCGAGAAGCCCAGAAGGATGACAAAGAAATTTTAGAGATAAAGGAGAAGATGAGTGAAGGCAAAGCCAAAGGTTTTCGTGAGGATGAGCACGACACCTTGTGGTTTGAGGACCGTATTTTTGTGCCCAATAATGCCGAGATTAGAAAGTTTATATTACAGGAAGCTCACGACTCACCATACTCGATACACCCCGGAAACACAAAGATGTAATTGGATTTGAAGGAGCGTTTTTGGTGGACTGGAATGAAGAAGGATATTGCTGAGTATGTAGCGTATGTGATGTACGTCCGAGAGTGAAGGCCGAACATCAGAAGCCAGCAGGATTACTACAGCCTATGCCGATACCCGAATGGAAGTGGGATAAGCTTGGCATGGATTTTATCACCGGATTACCGAGGACCCGATCAGGATAAGATTCTATCTAGGTAGTAGTGGACCGCTTGACCAAAGTAGCTCACTTTATCCTAGTGAAAACCACATACACAAGTGCAAAGTTGGCTAAGATATATATGACCAAGATCATATGTCTGCATGGAGTTCCGAGGACCATCGTATCAAACAGAGGAACACAGTTCACTTCAAAGTTTTGGCATCAACTGCACCAGACTTTGGGAACCAGGCTGGAGTTCAATACAGCTTTTCACCCGCAAACAGATGGGCAGACTGAGAGAGTCAATCAGATTCTGGAGGACATGTTGAGAGCTTGTGCACTAGACTACGGTTCTAGTTGGGATGATAATTTACCCTACGCGGAGTTCTCGTACAACAACAGCTACCAGGCCAGTTTGAAGATGGCACCTTTTGAAGCCCTGTACGGAAGAAGATGTCGAACACCGTTGATGTGGGATGAAGTTGGAGACCGCCAGTTGTTTGGACCGGATTTGATTAAGGAGTCCGAGGAGAAGGTTAAGCTGATTCGAGATAGACTGAAAGTAGCTCAGTCCAGACAGAAGAGTTATGCAGACTCGAAACACAAGGAGGTAGTCTATGAAATCGGAGATAGAGCATATCTGCGAGTGTCACCTCTGCGAGGAGTTAAGCGTTTTGGAGTTAAGGGAAAGTTAGCCCCGATATTTGTAGGACCGTACCGTATTCTGGAATGCATGGGAGAGGTTGCCTACACGTTGGAATTACCTGAAGGACTGTCAGGAGTTCATGATGTGTTTCACGTTTCCCAGTTAAAGAAGTGCCATGCCGAGATGGCCGATATTCCTCTGAGAGATACAGTGCCCCTGGAAGCAATTTAGTTGGACAGTGATTTAACGTATGAGGAGAAACCAGTAGAGATTCTCGAGTTTGCCAGTCGATTTACCCGCAGCAAGGTTATCAAGTTTTGCAAAGTTCAGTGGAGCCATCATACTGAGGACGAAGCCACCTTGGAAAGAGAGGATGATCTACGGAAGGACCACCCACACCTATTTTCTAGCCAACCCGAATCTCGAGGGCGAGATTCATCTTAAGGGGGTAGGTTTGTAACATCCCAAATTTTCAATTTGGAATGTTATACATAGGTCATTCATGCATATCATACTTTATTGCATTTAGTTCTTGCTATCCTCGAAATCCTAAGCAACTCAAGGACCCTCGGAGAGAGTTGGGGATTTTCCCTCGTTCTCATATTTGAGTTTTATCAAATATTGAAACAAGGATCACTTTGGTTTTAATTATTTTTTCTCCCCAAAAATATTTCATACTAAATTTATATGAGAGGATATAATATGACTTCTCCAAAATAAATGAAATGTTGAAGAAAAAAGTATATTAAAATCAATTTGTATTTTTATTTGGGGTTTTATTGCTATTTTATTTGAATTAGGAAAAATATGCATTTTTCAAAATTCCATTAGAGCCCAAATGAATGTTCGCCTTGTCCGGCATATTTTTAGAGGATGGGGAAATTTTATTTCTGGATTTTTGGAGTCCGTCTAGTATTTCTTTTCTTCGTTTTTCTACATGTCGGAATTATTAAAAAAAAGTCAACCACCTTACTGGGCCATGTCTGACTAGAACACTGCACCCGGCCGGCCTTTTTAAGGCCGAGGCCCGAGCCGCCCCAGCCCCCAAACCCTAGCGCCCCGCCGCCGCCCCGACGCCGCGTCGCCGCCTCGCCGCCACCCCGCGGCCCGCCGCCGGAGTTCGCCGCCACCGTCCCGATCCACGAGGTAGCCGTCGGTTTTATTCTAAAAACCGTTTGGTTTTTATACGAAAAACCTAGATGCTTTTTTAGATCGGTTTTATTTTTTTTCCTGGTTTAGTTATTTAGCGAACGCCCGTTCGTACGTTCGTTTTAACGAACGGTTTTCACCCGTTAACCGCAGACAGCGAACTTCGTTCGTTAGCCTGTTCGTCAGTTTTCTTTTTCCAGGGTTTTTCCGCGATTATTTTCGATCACGGTTTCTGCCCTGTTTTTCGTTTTAGTTTATCTTTTCGCTCGTTTATCGGAATCAGGTGATTCAAGCGCCTAGATCTTCGTCTCAAGCCCTCTTTCTGTTTAACCAACTTGAACAAGATTTTAGTACTATAAATTGACTTTAGTCCAGTTTAGTAATCGGATCTTGTTTATCTCGTAGTTTGAGTTTCGTTGCTCCGTTTGATTTGATTCTTTTTGAAAATCGGAGTTCTTAAGTTGAACTTTCTGGTTAAATCTTCTTATTTGAGTTTTAGCCATGCATACTTGCCTGATTGCTTATGTATGCTATTGTTTGTTTGCGATAGAACACCCGAAGTGCGAAGCGTGCTACTACGAGTCTTTAGGATTTGCAGATCGTCAGCAAGGCAAGTAACACTTTGATCATACCCTTTATCACCCAGTTTTTATGCATTAGTTCCACTCTTCACACATTGCATGTGTAGGATCGCTTAACATCTCGGTCTGGGAAGTAGATAATGAGGTAGAACCCATTACCTGTTTTATTATCAAACCCTTGGGAGTTACTTCTACTTTATGCTTATATTGCCATGCTATGCTCGTAAGCGTCGATTGGGTTTGAGTGTATCCATAACAGATGTGAGTTGTTAATTAATGGTTCAACTTAAGGTGGCAACTTTAATAAAACATCTGGGTGGATTGCTTGTGGGCACCTGGAGAATCCAGTGTTGTCCTAGGATATCCCGGAGTACCCGTGTGATCATCCTATGGTCTGCCACCCAGGCTCAAAGAGATCATAAGACTATTCATCCTAGAAACTTCCTTGTGCAGCCACAAGCCATTATGGGCTCTGGCATAGTTGAGTAAGTTGCATGAGTTCTTGAAGAGGTGGACTAGCAGATGTAGGGGATTGTAGGTGTACCGGTCTGCCCGGAGTAAAGAGCAAATGCTTTTGAAAGATTGTGTCTCGGTCATCCGTTTCTCAGACACCCTGTAGTGCGAGAAATCCAACGGAGGAGATCGAGTCTTGTGGGGAAAAGTGCGCAAACCTCTGCAGAGTGTATAAAATCATCGTTAGTCGTGTCCCCGGTTATGGACATCTTGAGTATCTAGCTCTTGGATTATCATATGGATCTCATCACTCTAAATTAATTGGTTGGCTTGATAATTACTTTAATTGGGATTGAGCTGGAGGAACCTTCTCAATACTGTTCAACTACCATGATAGTTAAATAAAATATATTCCTTTGTTGTAGGGAAAAATTGGCTTTACGCAAAACATATTAACCATACAGCCTCCACCAGCCGTATATGCATGTAGTGATAGCTTTTATCTGTTCATTACTCCCCTGTGTTACATTGCCAGCATATTCTATGTGCTGACCCATTTTCGGGCTGCAACGTATCATGTTGCAGACTTTTCAAACGAGGAGTAAGGTGCGATAGGTCGTTTGTCATGCAGTCAGCTATGCCGTTGGAGTTGATGGACTCACTTTATCATCCAAGCCTTCCGTTGTTATCGTATTAGATGGCCTTAAGCCATATTTATTGTAATAAGTTCTCTCTTGAGACATTCGATGTAATAAGTGTGTGATTGCCACTCTGTTATAAATCCTTCGAGTACTGTGTGTGTCAGCATTACTGATCCAGGGATGACACTGAAGCACAAAGACTTGACCGTTTGAGGTCGGGTCGTTACACATGATTTGATATCTTTGCAAGTCTCTTCGAATTATCGGTTTAGTTTGCCCTACTAAATTGATATTTCTTGCAATGGGGGAAGTGCTTTGCTTTGGGTTCAATCTTGCGGTGTCCTTTCCAAGTGAAAGTAGGGGCAACAAGGTACGTATTGTATTGTTGCCATCAAGGATAAAAATATGGGGTTTATGTCATATTGCTTGAGTTTATGCCTCTACATCATGTCATCTTGCCTAAAGCATTACTCTGTTCTTACGAATTTAATACTCTAGATGCATGCCAGATAGCGGTCGATGTGTGGAGTAATAATAGTAGATGCAGAATTGTTTCGGTCTACTTAACACGGACATGATGCCTATGTTCATAATCATGCCTAGATATTCTCATAACTATGTGCTTTTCTATCAATTGCTCGGTAGTAATTTGTTCACCCACCGTAATACATGTTATCATGAGAGAAGCCACTAGTGAAACCTATGGCCCCCGGGTCTATTTTATATCATATAAGTTTCCGATCTACAATTCTAGTTTACTATTTATTTTATTTTGCAATCTTTACTTTTCAATCTATACAACAAAAATACCAAAAATATTTATCTTATTATCTTTATCAGATCTCACTTTTGCAAGTGGCCATGAAGGGATTGACAACCCCTTTATCGCGTTGGTTGCAAGGTTGTTGATTGTTTGTGTAGGTACTAGGTGACTTGCGTGTAATCTCCTACTGGATTGATACCTTGGTTCTCAAAAATGGAGGGAAATACTTACGCTACTTTGCTGCATCACCTTTCCTCTTCAAGGGAGAACCAACGCATGCTCAAAAGGTAGCAAGAAGGATTTGTGGCGCCGTTGCCGGGGAGATCTACGCTCAAGTCAAGACATACCAAGTATCCATCACAAACTCTTCTCCCTTGCATTACATTATTTGCCATTTGCCTCTCGTTTTCCTCTCCCCCACTTCACCTTTGCTGTTTTATTCGCCCTCTTTCGTTCGTCATTCTGTTTGCTCATGTTACCATGTGCCTTCTATTAGCTTGCATCTTTTCTTGCTAAATATCTATTATTATGGATCCACATCCTCTTGCTAATCTTTTTAAGAAATCCAATTATGATGAACCAATTGCTAGTGAGTTGGGTGCACTAGATTATCTTTATGGAGTTTTGCTTGAAATCCGTGAATCTGAAAATTGTGATGAAGTGCTTTATAAAGTGATTCACGATAGATCTTTAAATAAAAAGCATGATTGCAAAGATGCTATTATAAATTCTATGAATGTAAATCATGCTAATAATATGCAAAACCATAAGATTGGGGTGATTCTTCTTATGGTCTTGAAAATTTATTTAAGCCCCATGATGAATATAGGATTGATAATAATGTTTGAAATATTGAAAGTGGGTTTGGAAGAATGTCAACTTTAGATCCCAAATATTTTGAGAATGTTCAATCTTATGCAATTTTCGATAAAAGTCAGTTTGGAGAGGTCATGACTTTAGTTAATGTTAATCCCACTATTTTGGAAGAGTGTCAACTTTGCATGCATGTGGATCGTGTTGAAAATATTTTATGTGATAGCTATTTTGTTGAATTTTCTTATGTCCCACATGTAATTATCATGAGAGAGGAAAATTTGATTATAGAAATTTTTATGTTACTAAATTACCTCTCGTTATGTTGAGATTGCTATTGTTTCTTTCCGCTTCCTTGCATATGCTAGTTTTTTCTTGCTATGATAATTTGTTTGCCTATAATATGCCTATGCATAGGAAGTATGTTAGACTTCCCTTTTTGTTTCAATTGCTATCTTTCATGTGAGCATCATTAAAATTTTAGATGCCTAGCTAGGGGCGTTAAACGATAGCGCTTGTTGGGAGGCAACCCAATTTTATTTTTTGTTCCTGTTTAGTAATAAATAAATCATCTATACACTTTTATGATTGTGTTTTTTATGTTTGAATTAGTGTTTGTGTCAAGTAAAGCCTTTAGGATCTACTTGGGTGATTGTTGTTTGATCTAGTTGATAAAAACAGAAAGTATATGCTAACGAGAATAATTTTCATTTTTTTACTAGAGAGCGATAAAATACCAATTCCAACTGCATTAGATTAACATACAAATTATATAGGTCGTCCTAATTTTTCAGAATTTTTGGAGTTACAGAAGTATTAGAAACCTCCAGATTGCTACAGACTGTTCTGTTTTTGTCAGATTCTGTTTTTCGTGCATTGTTTGCTTATTTTGATGAATCTATGGCTAGTATCGGGGGGTATGAACCATATAGAAGTTGGAATACAGTAGGTTTAACACCAATATAAATAAATAATGAGTTCATTACAGTACCTTAAAGTGGTGGTTTGTTTTCTTATACTAATGGAGCTCATGAGATTTTCTGTTGAGTTTTGTGTTGTGAAGTTTTCATGTTTTTTGGTAAAGATTTGATGGATTTCGGAACAAGGAGTGACAAGAGCCTAAGCTTGGGGATACCCAAGGCTCCCCAAGGTAAAATTCAAGGACAACAAAAAGCCTAAGCTTCGGGATTCCCTGGAAGGCATCCCCTCTTTCGTCTTCATCTATGGGTAACTTTACTTGAGGCTATATTTTTATTCACCACATGATATGTGTTTCGCTTGGAGCGTCTTGTATGATTTGATTCTTTGCTTTTTAGTTTACCACAATCATCCTTGCTTTACACACCTTTTGGGAGAGACACACATGAATAGGAATTTATTAGAATACTCTAAGTGCTTCACTTATATCTTTTTAGAGCACGGTGGTGGTTTTATTTTATAGAAATTATTGATCTCTCATGCTTCACTTATATTATTTTGAGAGTCTTTTAGAACAGCACAGTAATTTGCTTTTCTTATGAAATTAGTCCTAATATGATAGGCATCCAAGATGGGTATAATAAAAACTTTCATATAGAATGCATTGAATACTATGAGAAGTTTGATACTTGATGATTGTTTTGAGATATGAAGATGGTGATATTAGAGTCATGCTAGTTGAGTATTTGTGAATTTGAGAAATACTTATGTTGAGGTTTGCAAGTCATGTAGCATGCACGTATGGTAACCATTGTGTAACAAACTTGAAGCATGAGGTGTTTCTTTGATTGTCCTCCTTATGTGTGGCAGTCGGGGACGAGCGATGATCTTTTCCTACCAATCTATCCCCCTAGGAGCATGCTCGTAGTGCTTGGTTTTTGATGATTTGTAGATTTTTGCAATAAGTTTGTGAGTTCTTTATGACTAATGTTGAGTTCATGGATTATACACACTCTCACCCTTCCATCATTGCTAGCCTCTTCGGTACCGTGCATTGCCCTTTCTCACCTCGAGAGTTGGTGCAAAATTCTCCAGTGCATCCAAACCCCGTGATATGATACGCTCTAGAACACATAAGCCTCCTTATATCTTCCTCAAAACAGCCATGATACCTACCTATTATGTCATTTCCATAGCCATTCCGAGATATATTGCCATGCAACTTTCCACCGTTCCGTTTATTATGACACGCTTCATTATTGTCATATTGCCTTGCATGATCATGTAGTTGAAATCGTATTTGTGGCAAAGCCACCGCTCATAATTTTTATACATGTCACTCTTGAATCATTGCACATCCCGGTACACCGCCGGAGGCATTCATATAGTCATATTTTGTTCTAGTATCGAGTTGTAACTTTTGAGTTGTAAATAAATAGAAGTGTGATGATCATCATTATAAAAGCATTGTCCCGTGTGAGGAAATAAAAAAGAAGAGAAAGGCCAAAAAAAGAGAAGGCCCAAAAAAATGAGAGAAAAAGGTAGAAGGGGAAATGTTACTATCCTTTTTCCACACTTGTGCTTCATAGTAGCACCATGATCTTCATGATAGAGAGTCTCTTATTTTGTCACTTTCACATACTAGTGGGAATTTTCATTATAGAACTTGGCTTGTATATTCCAACAATGGGCTTCCTCAAAATGCCCTAGATCTTCGTGAGCAAGCGAGTTGGATGCATGCCCACTTAGTTTCTTTTTGAGATTTCATACACTTATAGCTCTAGTGCATCCGTTGCATGGCAATCCCTACCCACTCACATTGATATCCTTTTTTTTCCACACTTGTGATTAAAAGTAGCATCATGATCTTTATGATAAAGAGTCTCTTGTTTTGTCACTTTCATATACTAGTGGGAATTTTTCATTATAGAACTTGGCTTGTATATTCCAACAATGGGCTTCCTCAAATGCCCTAGGTCTTCGTGAGCAAGCAAGCTGGATGCACACCCACTTACTTTCTTTTGTTGAGCTTTCATACATTTATAGCTCTAGTGCATCCGTTGAATGGCAATCCCTACTCCTCGCATTGACATCAATTGATGGGTATCTCCATAGCCCGTTGATTAGTCGTGTCGATGTGAGACTTTCTCCCTTTTTGTCTTCCCCACACAACCTCCATCATCATATTCTATTCCACCTATAGTGTTATGTCCATGGCTCGTGCTCATGTATTGCGTGAAAGTTGAAAAAGTTTGAGAATACTAAAGTATGAAACAATTGCTTGGCCTGTCATCGGGGTTGTGCATGATGGGAGAATTTTGTGTGATGAAAATGATGCATGGCCAAACTATATGATTTTGTAGGGATGAGATTTCTTTGGTATCATATTTTGAGAAGACATAATTGCTTGGTTAGTATGCTTGAAGTATTATTATTTTTATGTCAATATTAAACTTTTGTCTTGAATCCTTCAGATCTGAATATTCATACCACAATAAAGAAAATTACATTGAAAAATTATGTTTGGAAGCATTCCACATCAAAAATTCCGTTTTTATCATTTACCTACTCGAGGACGAACAGGAATTAAGCTTGGGTATGCTGATCCGTCTCCAACGTATCTATAATTTTTGATTGTTCCATGCTATTATATTATCTATTTTGGATGTTTAATGGGCTTTAATATGCATTTTTATATTATTTTTGGGACTAACCTATTAAGCGGAGGCCCAGTGCCAGTTTCCGTTCTATGCCTATTTCAGTGTTTCGCATAAAACAAATATCAAACGGAATCCAAATGGAACGAAACCTTCGCGAGGATCTTTCCTGGAACAAACGTCATCCAGGGGACTTGGAGTGGAAGTCAGAGATGCAACGAGGCGGCCACGAGGTAGGAGGGAGTGCCTAGGGGGGTAGGCGCGCGCCCCACCCTTGTGGGCCCCTCGTAGCTCCACCGACGTACACCTTTCGCCTATATATACTCTTATACCCTAAAAACATCTAGGAGAGCCACGAAACCACTTTTCCATCGCCACAACCTTCTGTACCCGTGAGATCCCATCTCGGGACCTTCTCCGGCGATCTGCCGGAGGGGGAATCGATCACGGAGTACTTCTACATCAACACCATAGCCTCTCCGATGATGCATGAGTAGTTTACCACAGACCTTTGGGTCCATAGTTATTAGCTAGATGGCTTCTTCTCTCTCTTTGATCTTCAATACAAAGTTATCCTTGATGTTCTTGGAGATCTATTCGATGTAATATTCTTTTGCAGTGTGTTTGCCGAGATCCGATGAATTGTGGATTTATGATCAAGTTTATCTATGAACAATATTTGGTTCTTCTCCGAATTCTTATATGCATGATTTGATATCTTTGCAAGTCTCTTCGAATTATCAGTTTAGTTTGGCCTACTAGATTGATCTTTCTTGCAATGCGAGAAGTGCTTAGCTTTGGGTTCAATCTTGCGGTGTCCTTTCCCAGTGACAGTAGGGGCAACAAGGCATGTATTGTATTGCTGCCATCGAGGATAAAAATATGGGGTTTATATCATATTGCTTGATTTTATCCCTCTACATCATGTCATCTTGCCAAAAGCATTACTCTGTTCTTATGAACTTAATACTCTAGATGCATGCTGGATAGTGGTCGATGTGTGGAGTAATAGTTGTAGATGCAGAATCGTTTCGGTCTACTTAACACAAACGTGATGCCTATGTTCATAATCATGCCTAGATATTGTCATAACTATGCGCTTTTCTATCAATTGCTCGGTAGTAATTTGTTTACCCACCGTAATACATGATAACATGAGAGAAGCCACTAATGAAACCTGTGGCCCCTGGGTCTATTTTATATCATATAAGTTTCCAATCTAAAATTCTAGTTTACTATTTATTTTATTTTGCAATCTTTACTTTTCAATCTATACAACAAAAATACCAAAAATATTTATCTTATTATCTTTATCAGATCTCACTTTTGCAAGTGGCCGTGAAGAGATTGACAACCCCTTTATCGCGTTGGTTGCAAGGTTCTTGATTGTTTTGTGCAGGTACTAGGAGACTTGCGTGTAATCTCCTACTGCATTGATACCTTGGTTCTCAAAAACTGAGGGAAAATACTTATGCTACTTTGTTGCATCACCCTTTCCTCTTCAAGGGAAAACCAACACATGCTCAAGAGGTAGCAGCCGGCAGCTGGAATTCTGGACTGGAAAGGGAGCAAATATTACAGACCTATTATGCAGAACTCCAAAAGTCCTAAAACTTCACGAAAAATATTTTTGGAATACATAGAAAATATTGGGCGAAGAAAGCACCAGAGGGGGGCCACCAGCCAGCCACAAGGGAGGAGGGCGCGCCCCCATCCTTGTGGGGCCCCTGGCAGGCCTCTGACGCCCATCTTCTGCTATATGGTGTGTTTTGACCTAGAAAAAATCAGAAGGAAGCTTTCAGGACGAAGCGCCGCCGTCTCGAGGCAGAACGTGGGCAGAACCAATCTAGGGCTCCGACGGAGCTGTTCTGCCAGGGAAACATCCCTCCGGGAGGGACAAATCATCGCCAACATCATCACCAATGATCCTCTCATCAAGAGGGGGTCAATCTCCATCAACATCTTCACCAGCACCATCTCCTCTCAAACCCTAGTTCATCTCTTGTATTCGATCTTGGTCCCAAAACATCAGATTGGTATCTATGGGTTGCTAGTAGTGTTGATTACTCCTTGTAGTTGATGCTAGTTGGTTTATCTGGTGGAAGATTATATTTTCAGATCCTTAATGATAATTAATACTCCTCTGATCTTGATCATGAATATGTTTTTTGAGTAGTTACGTTTGTTCCCGAGGACACGGGAGAAGTCTTGTTATAAGTAATCATGTGAATTTGGTAGTCATTCGATATTTTGATGAGATGTATGTTGTCTCTCCTCTAGGGGTGTTAAGTGAAAGTCGACTACATGACACTTCACCATTATGTGGCCATAGGGGAAGGCATTGGGAAGTAATAAGTAGATGATTGGTTGCTAGAGTGATAGAAGCGTAAACCATAGTTGATGAGTTGCTTCGTAAGGGGCTGATTTGGATCCATATGTTTCATGCTATGGTTAGGTTTACCTTAATTCTTCTTTCATAGTTGTGGATGCTTGTGAGATAGTTTAATCATAAGTGGGAGGCTTGTCCAAGGAAGGGCAGCAGCCAAGCACCGGTCCACCCACATATCAAATTATCAAAGTAACGAACGTGAATCATATGAGCATGATGAAAACTAACTTGACAACAATTCCCATGTGTCCTCGGGAGCGCTTTGCTTTATATAAGAGTTCATCTAGGCTTGTCCTTTGCTACAAAAAATATTGGGCCACCTTGAGGCACCTTGTTTGCTTTTATTACATGTTACCCGTTACGATTTATCTTATCACAAAACTATTTGTTACCGATAATTCCAGTGCTTGCAGAGAATACCTTGCTGAAATCCGCTTGTCATTTCCTTCTGCTCCTTGTTGGGTTCGACATTCTTACTTATAAAAAGGACTACTATAGATCCCCTATACTTGTGGGTGATCAAGACTCTTTTCTGGTGCCATTGCCGGGGAGTGAAGCGCCTTTGGTAAGGAAACATTTATATCGTGTGCTAAAATTTACTGTCACTTGTTACTATGGAATGTAATCCTTTGAGGGGCTGGTTCGGGGTGTCTTCACCTCGAACGGAAGAGAAAAGAGTTTTGCCTCAACCTACTGCACCTACTGAAAATATTTATTATGAAATTCCTTAGGATATGATAAAGAAGCTGCTAGCTAATCCTTATGCAGGAGATGGAACATTACATCCTGATATGCACCAAATCTATGTGGATGAAGTTTGTGGATTATTTAAGCTTGCCGATATGCCCGAGGATATTGTCAAGAAGAAGGTCTTCCCTTTTTCTTTAAAGGGAAAGGCATTGACATAGTATAGGCTATCTCATGATATTGGATCATGGAACTACAACCGATTGAAATTGGAATTTCATCAAAAGTTTTATCCTATGCATCTGGTTCATCGTGATCGGATTATATATATAATTTTGTCCTCGTGAAGGAGAAAGTATCGCTCAATCTTGGGGGAGGCTTAAGTCAATGTTATATTCATGCCCCAATCATGAGCTCTCAAGAGAAATTATTATTCAGAAGTTTTATGCTCGGCTTTCTCATAATGATCGATCCATGCTCGATACTTCTTGTACTAGTTCTTCTATGAAGACGGATA